>NW_016188345.1:0-4156 GCF_001687245.7 Rhagoletis zephyria
ATTAACCAAAAACAAAAATATTTGAGTAATTTGCTTTATGATTAATCAGTCTAATGAGTAAAATAAGTAGTCAACATTTCAATGTGCTCTTTACATATAAACCAGTTAAAGTTCCTTGATACTTTGAAAACAGCGTTTCGGTTTTAAAAAAATAAAATAAAATATTTCTTTCATATACAGACGAAACATTTCTTCATTCATTCTTAACGTTTGGAATAAACTTTTTTGTTTAATTATTCTTTAGAACGTTCCTGACGCTGTGTTAACTTATATTTCAAACGCATTCTGTATATTCTGGCTGTGAAATGGGATTATCTGGACTGTATCAAGAAACGCAGCCAGAATGTAAAAAAGAAAATAAGCATCTTCCAAAGCAAACTTTTTTAACGAGCAAAATTATTTTTTTGGTGTAATCATATTTCAAGCAACTCGATTAATAATAGTTTAGAGTAATCACAATCTTGATTACTCGAGTAATTGATTAATCGAATAATACAGCCCTGATCGGCATATCAAAATTTATTATATTTTAAGAAAAAAAAAATATTAATAAAAGATTTACGAGAGCTGGACCCATTTGAAAATACCTCCAAAAAATATAGTTTTTTTAGAAATAAATTTAGTTTTTTTTTTTAAATCATTCTTCTAAAAAAATTACCTCAGATCATAGAAGAGCTTAAGCTTAAAAGGAGGGCATACCAATTTTTTTTTAATTTTATCAACGGAATAAAAATATAGTCGTTTTTGGAGGTATTTTCCAAAGGGTCCAGCTCACGCCAATCTTAATATTTTTCCGAAATATTCTTCGGCGGAAGTCTTAAAATATAAATGTTTTTTTTTTTTGTTATTTATGGCCTTATAATAATTATATTCAACAATTTTTTATTGAGCTTGAGGCTTGAAAAACTATTGTGGAAGTTTTTCATTAAAAACGGCCTCAAGCTCAATAAAAATTGTTGAATACACTTAGGTCTTTTTTATGCATTCCTCAGAAAGCCGCATAAAGAAGTGTTTTTCTTTCATACAAAAAAAGGGGATGCGTTCAAGTATTTTCAAAAACCGCATACATTCAGATACACCATGTAAAAAATTCTAAAAACCGCATAAAAAAATCCAGAGGCAATATTAAGTAAAAAACAATTTATTTCTTCACTTCAACACTTTTTCTTCCATGTGAAACTGAACGTTAATGAAATAAATAAAATTGTATCTGTATTTTAATCAAAAACAAAAAAAAAAACCACAAAAAATACATGAATTATGTGAGAATACAAAGACAAATTATTTATCTCTTACACACCGAAAGAAAAGTAATAAAAACTCTCAAAAAAGCAAAATCACTACGGCGAAAAAAGGGTTTGAAAAACCGAATAAATTTAAATCCGCATAAAAAGAGACCTAAGTGTATTTTCAAAAGGGTCCAGCTCACGCCAATTTTATAATTTTTCCGAAATATTTTTTGGCGGAAGTCTTAAAATATAATAAATTTTATTATTCCAATGGAAACACCGCTGCTTTTTTTTTGTGATGCACCCTAATGTACATACATATGTATGTTGCAGCTATAAAAGTCGATAGCTCTATGAAAAATGATTTCTTGTTGTACTACATACAATGTGTAAAAATTCATAAATTGCCGGCTGTCTGTTGCACTATGTTGCGGTATATGGTACGCCTCGCAATGCTAGCCGGCGCTAAAAACAAAACCGAAAATGCTTTAATTAAGATTTATGCGATTTGGCATAGTTTGGCGCTCCGAAACTCAGTCACTGGCCAATAACTATGCCATATGTAGTATTCCTTTACAACTGAAAGCTATCGAAACACATACATATTCATATACATATTTCAATGGGATCGATGAAAAGCTTAAAAGCATAAGTATTTATACTTTGGCGTATGCCTGTGTGTGGCCTAATATCGGCCTATGTGTATTTGACAAAGATTTGGAAAATTGGCTTGCTGGCAACCAATGGCAGTGGCTGTACAGCAGTGCCAACCACTATTCCCATTGCCAACTGTTTGTTAGCTAGAGCAAGTAAATTCTTGTTTCTATGTATTTTTTGCAAATAAGTTAATTAATTTTCGATAAATTGGTTACTGTAATTAATTACTTAACATAGTATGCCGCTTTGGCATCTACTCAGTTAAGTAAATGATCGATTGTCATAGGCCAATGCTCGCATAGGCGAAAAACATAATTATTCCATTAAGGTCGATTTTGATAAGTCAATTGAACTTTGGAGTCTTCTAAAAAATAAATACATTGAAGCCTGAAGCTGGTTGAATTCTAAATAGTGTATTGTTTGGTGAGGATTTAGATTTTCTTATCCTGATCAAAAAAAGTGCAAGTCTTGACTTTATTTCAGCTGCTTCTGATGTAAACATCTTCTAGATGGAGTTCAGAACGCTTTTAGTGTTAGATGGGTAGGGTATATGAGGCAAGTGAAGAGGTCTACGATCTTCGAAGTCTAGTTTAGCTCGAAAGAGTTGAGCCTGCTTCATGACCTGGGATCGGTGCTTGGTTCTTGTTTCATGTGAACCTCCAATTACAGCCGATAATGTACATATCGAGGGCTAATATTCAATACCCTCTATCTGCAATTTTGACCAAAATGAGTTTTTGATGGTAACGTGAGCTCCGATTAGTCTTTCATCCAGAACAATAATGTCAAACTTAAAATATAGCTTTAATGGTATTATATTCTCATTTTGAAAATTCCACTATCTGCAATAACATTTTGTTATAAGAGCAAAATTCTCTATCTACACAATTTTGCTGGAAAATTGTTTTTATTAACATTTTTTGTGGCAGGTAAGTTACATGTTACCGGTAAAATCCGATCTTAGGTCAAATTAGTTTTGCCCAAGCTAAAATAGTTTTGACAAGGCTAAACTAGTTCTACCTAATTCGATATATCTGTCCAACCAAATTTGATACTACAAAAAAAAGATCTTCCATATCGCGTCAAACATAGAGTCATTAAAGTCCATTACTCCATTCATATTAAGCTACAGCAAAGATATGAACTCCTATCTACTCCGATGCCTACTAAAGTAAAAACTCCACCACAAGGGCATTTTCTTATTTTCACAGTCGGTTCCAGATATGATACCGGCTGTTCTTTTGCGGTAACAAAAGGGCTGGGTGTTACAATTGTCGTCGGTGCTTTTCCCGCATACTGCTCGGCATTTACAATTGCTAGAAGCTGTACGTTTCGCCTCTAAAAACGAAGAAAATTTCCTCATATGCACGGACAGTAAATCAGCCATCGAAGCCCTCTTTAACAGTGCTAATGATTCTCATATAATTTCAAAATAACGTGAAATACTCTTTCGACACAAAAACACGGAATATAAGGGAACGGGTTTGCAGACCAATGATTTATGTGTTAAAAACTTAGTTTAACATAACATTTACATCTAAAGAACTGACGAGTTTGCAGACCAATGATTTATGTGTTAAAAACTTAGTTTAACATAACATTTACATCTAAAGAACTGACGAGTTTGCAGACCAATGATTTATGTGTTAAAAACTTAGTTTAACATAACATTTACATCTAAAGAACTGACGAGTTTGCAGACCAATGATTTATGTGTTAAAAACTTAGTTTAACATAACATTTACATCTAAAGAACTGACGAGTTTGCAGACCAATGATTTATGTGTTAAAAATTTAGTTTAACATAACATTTGCATCGAAAAACCTGGCATTTTCATTATTCTGCAAAACCAGCTATCGGCACATTTTTACAACGCTTTTATCAACTTGCAATGTTGTGTTCCAGAAACTTTCAATGTTGTGTTCCAGAAACTTTCAATGTTGTGTGTCCGACACCATAAAGCAAAGCTTTGAAAAGCTCCTATAAAAAAGCATAGTGACATCTAGATGTCGCCCTATGTACTACGTTTGCTACACCGGAAAAAGACGACACGCCATTTCTTTAAATAAAATTAATTGGTGCTCGTTTGTATGTACATACATATGTAAATGCATGTCTGTGCACCTTTCTATTAAAATCGTTGAATTATTTTAATATCTATTGCAAACTTTTATTCAGACAGGACTAAAAAGTAGAAAATAAATAATATAAAAAAAACTTTTTAATATACAACGCTTTTATAAATGGACTAAAAAGTAGAAAATAATAC
>NW_016188346.1:0-4155 GCF_001687245.7 Rhagoletis zephyria
AGAGGTGGCCATCGAGGCTGAGGCCAAAGTTGAGGCGGCAGTGGTTTCGCCTGTATGGAACTCCATTTTCACTGCTGAACTTGAAGATAAGGAAAAGGAGATGAACACCGCCGGCAAATCGACAACATTCGCCAACAGCAAAACAACACGTAAACACTGAAAAAAATAATTTTAAAACAATAGATGGCGCTACGGTTGAAACTTATCTCGGGCACTTTATCACAATTTTTAGCTGATCTGGTTAAATTAAGTTATGCGTCTCAGACTACTGACCTCCTAAATAGNGACTACTGACCTCCTAAATAGTGGCGCTATTTCTACAGCAAATGGTATAGGCGTATTCAGAATATTTCCTCATATTTTACATAGGAGGTCAGTAGTCTGAGATGCATAATTAAGTTATGTTCGTTTGGGTTAGGTTTGGTAGGCGTTTAAATGGTTAGCTGTAAGAGCTGTAGGTGGTGAAATTCTTTTGTTGATAAAATTCCTTATCGCGACATTGCTTCATCGCTAGAAACATCCGATAAAAGCAGCGCACTTTGTTCGACATTGAGTTAGAGCACGTGCACTCGGAAAACAGGTGTTGAAATGGGCCAAAAACATTTTCAGAGCTTCTAAAACTTCGAGCTGATCATCCTCTTCGTTTGCTGATGCTCTTCATATCTTTATTCATGATCAGCAGAAGAATGCGCTTTCCTTCTGACGGCGACCACTGCTGCCCTGGTGGAGAACCCTCCACCACAGCTAACGCCGCTGCCACCACGACCGTTCCAACTGAACGCTTCTCTCCTCTTCCTCTTTTGGTCTCGCTAGTTCCACTATTTGCAACACTTTGCCCGCCTCGACTTTCAGTTCGGCGGTAGACGTCGGCCGGGAATGTCGAAGTCGCATTCGCTTTTGTCATTTGATTTTGTCCGATGCTTTTGCACTGCCTGCTTTGGTTCTTCTGCCTCTTCTTCGAGATAACAAATTTTACTTCGACTGCCAAAGTTCTCTTCAGTCTTCTCTTTGCAGTTTTCTCCGCCAAGCAAGTGTTCAATAATGCATCACCTTCAATTCTGCCATCGTTGGTCAATATAATAAATGCCCGTCTTTCTCTTGGTGTGCTCAATGCGGAGCAATATATAATTCTTAATTCGCTTTAATTAAAAAATGTCATCTCTTCTACAACGGAACAACGGCAGCAGCAATATCAGCTCATAGGTGTGTGCTCTTGAATAATTGATCATCCTCTTTCTCTCTCTCCAAGTACTACTCACTTTGCTTCTGTTCCAAGTGTGTGTGTAAAGTTTCTTCTTTATCTACCGTCAGCGTCAACAGCAGCAGCAGCAACAGCAATTAAGAGGAAAATATATGACACGATCACAGTGGCCGCGGCCGAAAAAACACCAAGAAAAGCGAGCAGGAGAACAAAGCGCCTAGCAAAAGCAACGGCGAGAAATAGAGGAAAGTAGAGGCCAATTCTCCAAGGTGCCAATTGGGCTGTTGTTGTGCAGTGCCAATTAGCGGGCCAGCCACAGTTTCTACCACCGCCACCACCACCACCAACTTGTGTAAGCTGGGAATAATGAAATAAAGCACCAGAAGGAGAAGAAGACGAAGAAAAAAAACGTACAGACAACTTCTGAACTCAGCAAAGCCAAAATGGAGACAGCAGTGGATCAGCAGCAGCAGCAGCAGCCTCACCCTCATCATCGTCAGCACCTCTCGACGATGGTGACCACCTCTGCCGCCGAAGTCATCGGCCGCCATCACTACCAGTGCTGTGGTGAGGGTGATCATGTCGGCGATGGAGGTGAAGGCAGCATTGAAGAGTCTCCATCGGATCAGGACAATCATCACCATCATCATCATCATCATCCGCAGCAAGAGAATCTGCCAACTGCTGACACCACCACCACCACCGCTGAACCAGCGCCAATTCCGTCACTGAGCAGTCAAGTAAGTGCCCCTCCCCCTTTTTGGTCAAAAACTTGTTCAGTAGTTTAGTTAGTTAGTTAGCTGTCGTCCTAACTAGTTAGCTGACTGTGGACAACGGCAAATTTAATTTGTCACATGAGAACTTCAATGAATGACTGAATGAATGAATGAGCTTGGCTGCACCCATTCACTCTCTTGTTCCCATTGCAAAGTTCCCTCCAGTTTTCACTGCTAATAGGCTGACAAATGTTTTCTTTTCCTTCTCCACTGCAAATGGCTTCACTTATCTGATTGCCAGTGGCCGTTTTCGGTGCTGGTGCCCTGCTGCTGTCTGTGTCTCACACTCATTGCACTCGGTTACAAATTGCCAGCACAGTGCACACTGCACAGTGCACTAAACTAAACACTGCGCCATCGATTCAACGTTTACAACTTTGCGACACAAACACAGACACGGTTTTCACACTTTTAACGATTCTCTCTGTGTTTTGTACGACGAGGAGCAGGACGCAGAATGAGCAGCGTCGCAAATCGAATTTGGTGGCCAGGCANAACTGTGCGACACAAACACAGACACACAGTTTTCACACTTTTAACGATTCTCTCTGTGTTCTGTACGACGACGAGAAGCAGGACGCAGAATGAGCAGCGTCGCAAATCGAATTTGGTGGCCAGGCAGAATAGGGCGCGCTCAGAATTGTGCCATTTCCAAAAGACGGCTGATGGAACTTGAGCACTTGCAGGCGGCACAAATCTCTCTTTCTCCATTTCAGTCTACCAAGTCTGTCTGTCTGTCAGTGCTTGCTGGCAGTGGCGGTGGTAGTGTTTATTTTCTCGCCTCTAGTCGTGAAAAATTTAAAAAGAGTAAATTCCAAATGGAACACGGCGAATCGAATTATTGTGCAGGAAGAGAAGGAAGGGAATGGCTGCTTCTTTAGCATTAGCTTTGCTAAACTAGAAGCTCCTTGTGTTCTTCCTCTCACGCAAAGGGCTGTTTTCATCTTTTTTAGTTTTTCTCCTTTTCTACGATTTCTCCTTTCCACTTCATTGGTTCTTGTTTTTCAATCCATTGTTTTATATCCTCCTCCTCTTCGTCACCTCCGTCTTCTTCGTCCTCCTCTTCGTCACCTCCGTCTTCTTCATTCTCCTCTTCCTGATTGAAGGAAAACAATTGTTAATTAAATCAAACAAATTAACCATTTACAATACTTACTTGATTGTTCCCTGATAGAAAGCCGATCATGTTGTTGTCTAGCTCTTGTTTTGACAGATACTGTTCTAGGATTCGCATGTTTGGATTAACTTTTCCAAACTTCACCCAGCATGGAACGTGATGAAGACGTTCCGCTTGCGAACGGTACATTCGATTGCACTTTCGGCAAAAGTTGCCTTCTAGAAAATGCTTGCTTTGTGGCAACAGTTTTACATGTGAAACCTTTTTCTTCAGTTCTTTGCGATTCCCTTCTGGAATGTTCCTTCCTGCTACAATCGATTCGCATTTATGCTTGATAAATTGTAGAAACTTTCTACGTAATCGGGGGTTCTTGCTGAGAAACTTGATTAGATCGCGGATGTAGCCTCTTGTTGCCGGCAAGCAAAACAAAGAATATACTTTGCCGTGGGTGTCAACTTTGGCCAGCTCCATGTAGTGGCTGCATCCCCGGCAAACCGCTGCTGGGTAGGAGATGTTTCGCCTTTTTTCTTTGGCTGGCCGGCCACTTGATGCATGTTTGTGAGCTTCCAAATAGGGAAGTGCTTCCAGTAAAGGAAACAACTTCGTTTGGTCGCTGCTTTTCATAACATAATGCACGTCCATGTGCGAACTTACAAAGTGTCTGATGAATGACTTCCATTTTTCTGGTTTGATTGCGACCTGGCACTCGGTATACACGATGAGGCCTTCGTCGTTGAGATGAGGTTCATTGATTCCGCAAATTTGGGCTACCTTTGATTTAATTTCGTCATCGGAAGCCACTTGGATGTTTTTGTCAAGGTTTCTCCATGTTGCAGAGAGCGCGTTTAAAAATGGGACAGAACTGTTTAAATGGCACGAACGACCAGTGACATTTGAGCCGAAAGCATGCTCAATCACTTGAGCCATGTCGGCCAAGTTGGACAAAGAATTTTGGATTCCGTTGGTGGTGTGCTTGAGAGTTCAGAGCAGTGCAGAGCCGAGAATGTTTCTGTAGTAAAACAGCAGACTTTATTCACATCAAAATCACAGAAAACAAAACT
>NW_016188348.1:0-533 GCF_001687245.7 Rhagoletis zephyria
CCTACACCTAAAAATTCCAGTAAATCTACTTGGCCGACGGCTCACCTAACGTAACCTGGACAATTTCAACTCTTGCCGCATCGGGCTCGTGCACTGCTTTCCTCACTCCCCAATGCTTTCTCCCGTTAACCAATCACCGATCAGCATCCCCCTCTGCACGCAGAAAAAAAAGTTACCGTTATCAAAAGCATTGTTATCAGTTAGCAACACAGTTCCGACACCCCTTCCTCTCTACCGCTCCTTTTTCCACTGCACTCTCTTTCCCACCAGGGACTTTGGCCTTGTTTCATTTGAATCCCTCCTCAAAAGAAAAAGTAGAAATCACACTTTTGTAGCAGCTAATTTTGAAATCAATTTTGTCAAAGGGTAACATTACAATTGACCCATCATTTTTGTTGTGCGAGTACACAATTGTTCCAAATTAATAAAAGTAATTAAAATTTTGCAACCATTTAAAAGCAGAGTTAAAGTGAACAATTTTTATGTTTTTGCTCGTTTTCGTTCCAATTGGTAGTTCTGCGCAAAGTTTTGCA
>NW_016188348.1:558-1072 GCF_001687245.7 Rhagoletis zephyria
TGCGCAAAGTTTTGCAAAAACACAAATTTGTATGCAAAACAATGTTAATTTTTTAGTATAGTTTTAGCAAAAAATGTAAAACAAGTTAATTTATAAAAGTTTTAAACAAAAGTTTTGCAATAATTAATGTTTGAAAGCATTTAACAAAACATGTATTTGCATTTGCAATTGCATTTGTATTTTTTGTGTTTTTGTAATAATTGTCATGCATGTTTCAATATTATAAAAGGTTACTTTAAAGTTTACTGTGGCTGCATAAATAATGTTTTTAAACTTTTTGTCATGTTTTAAAAATTTTAAAAGTAAGTGTATTGTCATTAGACTATTTATTATTTAAATTGAAACACATAAATGATGATACAAATGATGATTCTAATTAAAATTTTTTTCATTAACAATATCTACAATCGTCCGTTTTTAAACATTTTGGCAACGTACAGTATATAGCCACTATAAAAAAGAAGGAACTCAAAAATGCTTCGGTAACTAATTTTAGTGTAAGGGCCAAAAGTAA
>NW_016188348.1:1197-1620 GCF_001687245.7 Rhagoletis zephyria
CACTGCTGCTGCTTTTTTCCATTTCTGTTTTCTGTAGAAACGGTCAAATGATCAGTTGTAAGTGCTAGTTGAACTTTGTAGAGCAAGCGTTCAGAAACGTAGAAAAAATTGGAGATTGATGTCAGCAAAACTGCAAAACGCATCCCCAAGCTTATCTGAACATATAGAAACAGTAAAAGAGTTGCTACTGCAGGTTGTGGCATTGGACGAAAAAGAAGCTCTCCCACCATCACCAGATTGACGGGCAAATTGGCAATGACAGCGGTGAAAAAGAGGCGACTGGCCAGCTGACTGTTGAGTGCGGTGACTACAGAAAGCAACCACCGGTAGTCGTGGTAGAAGCGTTTTAGGTGCTGACACAAATAGTGGTTGTGCTGCTGTTGTTTCTGATAATAATTTTGAATTGTGTTTCTACTATGCGTG
>NW_016188348.1:1664-4155 GCF_001687245.7 Rhagoletis zephyria
GCCACTTGATATTGTCTTTTTTTTGCATGGATCGCAGCCGCTGACACTTGCCTGTGAAACTGCTGGTTCAACTCTTTAAAATGATTTTTTAAAACAAATTTCAAGTCAAAAAGAATGTGCATTAAAAATAAAAAAATTCGAACGAGATTCCACGCGTGGTACCCAAATATTAAAAAGTCTAAGAATGCCCAGACAGTTAAAAATGATGAAGTAAAAGGAGCAAAAGTAAAACGTTTTTCTATATCAAAAAATGGGTTAAAATAAAGAAGTACAACTAGAAAAAATTCCATAACAATTTCAATCAACACTAAAAAGTAAATAACATTATAATTATAATTTAGTTACAAACGAGTTAGAATTTAAGTAAAAAACAAAAAAACATTTAAATTAATAATCGTTACCTGAAAAAACACACATAAAAATGACTATTAGTTCAAAAACTGCTGAATAGACGTACAATTGACCCCGAATTTGTGAAGAAAGACGTAAGGGCCAAAACAACGTGTTAAATTTTAAGTTAAAAGCAAAAACTGAACAAATTTTGTTTGAAATGTTTAAAATTTGTTTCCACAACACAACGTATTTAACTGAAAAACGCCACCAACGCCATTTAGAGGTTGCCCAATTTGGCCAGTTAAGCTTGCTAAAATTGAGTTTCTGAAAATGCCTTCCATTTGCAACAATCATTTGGTAAGCACTGTTAAGGAAAAGATCACCCATTTTATAAGTAAAAAGATAGTCAAGATAAATATGCCAAAATAAGACTAAAAAAGTGGAAACAGCAATTAGGGTGTTTAGAAAGCGAAATGTCCCAACTAATATGACTCCCAATGGATTGATGTGTAAGTTGGCAATTAAATCGGATTCGTTTTTCATATCTACAGTAAATGTAAAATGAAGTCCTCTCAGTATCAACTGCATATACAAAAAATAATCTAGCAGTTTGACTTTCCACAGGCGAGTTTTAGCAACAGAACAAATGCTAGAGGAGAACTTTGATGAACTGTTGCTAAACAGATGATACAGATTGGAGATTGCTGTGCTGGTGCGAATGCACAGCAAAGGATGGTTCCAAATCTTGTCTTGATTTTCCATGACATAAAACACAAAATTGTATGCAAAAAATATGTTAAGTTTTATCAAATAATTTTTTTGCAAAGAAAAAGGTTTTTATGACGACGACGTTGAAAAAATGTAAAACAAGTTAATTTTAAAATGTTTCGAACATTTGTTTTGCAATGTTTAATGTTTAAAAGCATTTAACAAAACTAATGTATTTAAAGAAATTGCATTTGTGATTTTTGTTTTTATGTTTCTGGCGTAATTGTCATGCGTTTCATTATGATCAATGGTTACATTCCAGTTAATTGTGGCTACATAATTAATGTTTTTGTTGAATTCAATAATTTTTTTGTTATGTTAAAAAATTTAAAAAGCTTGCGTTGTTATTGAGCTAGTTGTAGACTATTTATTGCATAATAATTTTGATAAACTGCTGCTAAACAGATGATACAGATTGGTGATTGCTGTGCTGGTGCGAATGCACAGCATAAGGTGGCTCCAAATCGTTTGATTTCCCATGATGAAAAACACAAAATTGTGTGAAAAAAATGTTAGATTTTTTAATACTAGCAGGGCCAGCATAAACTCAGTTTATGCAGTGTACTCTTAAACAAATGTATTTTTTCGAATCGAATTTTCCATTCATGGTAGTTTTTTACTTGTTACCTCTGATTTAAAAATGCCATTTTTTTATTGCTAAAACTAAAGTTTTGTTTTTGATTTGAATTCGCAAATATAAAAAACTGTTTGTAAAACCATAACAAAAGCAAAGTTTTTAACTGTAAATATTAATTCTTCGATTTAAGTAAAAGTTTTGACTGGAGCGAGTAACGACACAAAAAAACCTACCCCTAAACCTAAACCTAAACCTAGNGATCTAGACCCAAACCTAAACCTAGACCTAGACATAAACTTAAACCTAAACCTAGACCTAGACCTAAACCTAAACCTAGACCTAAACCTAGACTTAAACATAAACATAGACCTAGACCAAACCTAAACATAAAATTTTTTAGTAAATCTACTTGACCGGCGGCTCACCCTGACTTGGACACTGTCAACTCCCGCCGCCTCGGTTCCGTGCACTGTTTTCCTCACTTTTCCACTGTTTCTCCCCTGTTAGCCAATCATCGATTAGCATTTCCGCCCTCTGCCCGCAGGACAAAAATGCTGTTGTTACCAAAAGCATTGCCATCAATTAGCAACACAATTTCCACACCCCTTCTTCTCTACCGCTCCTCTTTCCACTCTACTCTTTTTCTCCCCTTCCGCTCTGCTTCGCTAGCAGAGTGGGGAGCATGCGCAGTAGCGACTGTGACGGACGCACCGACGCACCGAGATTTTTTAATAACAGTAGGGAATAGGGGATACTTTTAAATTCAGCAAAAAAGCTTACGGCACCGAGTGTTCCCAGGTGGTCACCCTCCCA
>NW_016188349.1:0-4155 GCF_001687245.7 Rhagoletis zephyria
CGTTGACGTTGGTCGAGTCCAGGCGCTTGTTGCAGAGGTTGCACTTGAAGCAGACCTTGTGCCACTTGAGTCCACCGGCGAGGAGCTCCTCTGCCGCGTAGACGGGCTTATCGCACTTTGAACAGATGCTGGACATGTTGTTGCTGAGTACTTGAGTGCTTGAGGAGACTTCTCGAGTAACCAAACTCTGCTGATGAACTGATGAATCAAGAGACAAGTCGAAGTGCAAGTGCTTGTCTGCAGCAGCAATCGATACCCGCCAATAGACTGATCGGCCAGTTTCATAGACGGCCAGGAGAGCCCGAACTCGCACTTTCGGTCTACCAGTGTTATTCTTAGCTTAGGCTAGCATTCCTCCTCATTCCATTCACCCGCCCCCGCAGACCTTTAAAGGGAACCTTCAAGTTTCGTTGTTTATGTGATTGCAGCAGACAGACAGTCTAAAAGGGCTTGCTGTAGGACAGGAGGAAATGCAGAAGGATGCAGCAAAAGGGGAAACTTACTCCACACTGCTTCATTGCACTGCAACCCAGTAGAGCTGACTGACTTTTGGTGGTAGTAGTAGCAACTACTGGAAAAGAGAGAAAAAGACCGAAACGGCAGTAGAAGCAGTAATTTGAGCAGTAGTGCCGTGCCAAAATATGCAAAGAATCCTCCTCTACGAGAATATGACTAGTAGTAGACTACTACTGGCTGCTCTAGAAGTAGAAAGCAGCAGTAGAAACCATATGGATGACTGTTGAAGTAGACGTAGGTTGCCTACTTTCAGTGGAATGTCGATTCGACAGCAAATGGGGATGAAAGAGGATGGGAGCCCAAACTGCAAACAGGCACTGCTGCAGTTGGCAGTCGAGGCCTCTGTCGTCAGTGCGCCCAATTTGTTGGCACACCAAAGCAAAAGCCGAAGCACGGGAGCAAGAGTGTCCAATATAAACATGTTGCCTCTCTTTGCCTCCCTTTGCCTCNTTTGTTGGCACACCAAAGCAAAAGCCGCAGCACGGGAGCAAGAGTGTCCAATATAAACATGTTGCCTCTCTTTGCCTCCCTTTGCCTTGTACATCAAAGCACCAAAAATGGCAGCCAGGGGCCTCACTGCTCATTCGCTCTGCTCGGGGTAATATTTAAATACCCGTCACTGAGTAGTATCGGGTGCAACATTGCAATCGGTGGAAAGTGAGAGAAGCAACAAGAGGAATATTCTTCAGCACTGACGGCGGTGCTGGTAGTACTAGTGCTGGTGTAAATAAAAACGGGTAGATGTTACTACTGTGAAAGAGGGGAAAGAGAGAGAGAGAGAGCAAATGTGGAGCAAGCCAACTGGGGGCTCTATTTTTAACCACCGCCGTCGACTACTCATTGTAATCTAATGTGTGCTAGTGTCAGATGGTGGTGGTGAGGGAGAAAGACGGTGCAACAAGTGCAGTGGTTCACAACCTGAATGACATCAGATTCAAGGATAAGGAGAATGTGACAATCAGAAAGCTTCTCCTTCTACTTTCTTGTCGGCAATGCCAATGCCCACTGCATGGATTCTCAATTTCAATAAAGCGGCACGTGTCAAGTGCAAGTCAATTTTTGTAAAAATATAAAGTATTGGGAATTTTAATAAAGTAATTTATAAACAAACAAATGTGGTAGAAAATGAAACACTTTTTGATACAAAATAAATAGTTTGCTTGTTTTAAAACAAATAAAAAGTATTTTATTTTTTAACAACTGATAAAAGTTTCATGACCACTTGCGGGTCATTTGTAAGTTAAGTAGCATCACAAAATGAGGGTAATTACCAGCAGATGATTTTTTTGCACCTGCTGTATTTTCAGTTGACCCCATCTATCAAAAAACAAACCAGGTTGTCTATGGCAACCTAAACGGAATTGTTACATTTTTTGCATTCATTCTTTCACTTTTTACCTTAACAGTGTGATTTTACCATCCTAGAAAAACTCGAAACTTAAAATGCTTAATTTTACTCGCTGGTTTTGCGGTTTTTTAGCCGCAACCAGTTTATGTTCTGAAAAACATCTCAAAATCGTAACCCTTAACTCTACTACTGATTTAAATACCAACAATTTTAATCAAAGCGCATTTACCACCAGCTCTAAGAGTTTTTATTTTGATTTTCAAGATGCAAAAGTGATGTTTGACCTGACGTCAGATAATGAAAGCAGTCAAAATGAAATTACAAAGCAAGAATTGAATAGCACTCCAACTTTTCCAGAAACTGACTCACCGACAACCACACCGCCTCTTTTTACTCAAACATTTCTCAACTTGACAGAGACAGAGTTTGAACATGCTTGGCTTGGGGTTCAAAACTTTACTCAAAATCTTCTTTCGTATTCGCTTTATAACCAGACGTCCCTTTATCTTGCACATCATCGCTCCATGCTGGCTTTATTCTACTTGACACTTTTTTGTTTGCTTTTTACCATTCTTTCACTCGTTTTTCTTTTAATCAAAATTTGTTTCAAACGGAATAATCAAGACTTTGTTTCCATTAAAAAGAGCCGAATATATCGAACTCCTACAAAAGCAAAACGGTCAACAAAAAGAATAAGTGAAACAGATGAAAGGTGCTACTTGCTGGTGCCCAATGCAGAAGAAGACGAGGAAGAGGTTAATTACTAATTATGCTGTAAACTTTTATTTTATTACTGAACAAAATAAAAACAATTTTAACCTTTTTTGTTTAAAACATTGGCTTTCCTTTTGATTGACCTCTCAGAGTGTACAGATTACTCAAAGTACTGCCTGCCATTTGATGAAGCATTTCAAGGGAAATGTCACTTGTGGNAGAAGACGAGGAAGAGGTTAATTACTAATTATGCTGTAAACTTTTATTTTTTTACTGAACAAAATAAAAACAATTTTAACCTTTTTTGTTTAAAACATTGGCTTTCCTTTTGATTGACTTCTCAGAGTGTACAGATTACTCAAAGTACTGCCTGCCATTTGATGAAGCATTTCAAGGGAAATGTCACTTGTGGTAATTGCTTGCATCCTAAAAATGTTGATAAAAAGACTGAATGAGTTAATCTTTAAAACAGTGTCTACTAACCATTGCTCGTACTGAAGACAACACTCGTAGTAGCGAGCACAACAACTCATTGACATTGTGGGAATCAATCGACAGCCGATGCTTGTACACAGCGAAGGTGCTACTGAACCCGGTAAAACCGTTGTAAATAGTAAAATTATTGTGAAAAAAATCATTCTTGATTTAAAACAATAATTTTATAAACATTGAAAACTAACTTTTTGCTTAAAATGTTTCAAAAATGAAAGCTTTTGTAACCAAACTTTAAATCAATATTATTTGACAAAAATGCTGACCTAAATATTTTAATTTGTGTTGAAACGAAAAAATGCGGGTCTTCTATAAAGAAAAGACAAATGTTTTGTATTTTTTAAACTGATAAAAATAATTTACAAAATATCTACAATAAATTGGCCAAAAAAAGTTTTATTCACATTACTGATCATAAAAATCTTTTAAAGTTTGGTATCCTTTGCCTTACATTTTTGGCCATTTAATTTCAAAATAGTAATTTTAAAAATACAAGAAAAATACTAGTCGGGAAAAAAGAAAAACGACTGGCAGGCGCGTCCTTGAGTTGACGCAGTTTTAAAATCTCACAGTTGCACGTGAATATTAATTACGGTGTTTGCAGTAAGCAATAACCGCAGGAACGGGAGAAATTGACAAATAACCCCGGTGGTGCGATATTGGCTGCCAAAAGCAGAGTGGAAAAGAGAGAGCAAAAATGGCAATTTTTGGGTAGAAAGTGAAACACACATTAGGAGACAAATCCCTGCAAATGCCTTTCCGATGTTTCTCTAGTTAAGCTGAACTGAACAAACTAAACTCTACACACTCGTAAATTTCTGGTTCACCTCCCACTTAGATGTGACTCGGGTATATAAAGCATCATCGGCATTTGGTCTTGCTTCACCGACAGCATATTTTGTGTACACTGTGCTACCGTAGTGTGTAATCGCAGTCGTCATTTGAAAAAGTTTTAGTCATCTACTACTTGATTAGTTCACCCAATCAACCTACCTGAAGATGTCCACCATCCCAATCTGCCTGAAGTGCGAGAAGCCAGTGTACGCCGCCGAGGAGCTGCTGGCAGGTGGTCAGAAGTGGCACAA
>NW_016188350.1:0-4154 GCF_001687245.7 Rhagoletis zephyria
AAAAAAAAACAGTCGAATTTCTATCGTAACTCTTAAGCCTAGTGTTCATTATTTCTCTAAGGCGGTTTTTCGTTAGAACCCTTTTTTCATGTTTTGTTGTACGTAACCAATCTTAATACTCGAGGGTGTACATTAGGGCGGGTCAATATTTTTTTACTATACGCGTTTAGCATAGGAGGATTCCACGTGTAATTCCAAATGAATTTGAAGAAAAAAATATGGGTCTAAATGGCGAAAATAGGTTTCGAAGAAAATGTAAAAATTTTCACCTTAGCGCCCTCTGGTGGAAGTTTTAACAAAGGTAAGTGGATAGATGGATTCCTCGTACCAAAAACCCCTTAGAGCACTTCCTTACCACACTACAGCAAAATTCTAATTTTCGCAATTTTTCAAACTCCAAATTGATTTTACACTCATGCTTTCTTCGGCAAATTTGCTTAGAATCCTACTATTGCATACGGGCATCCTCCCCTCCATACGCGATCCTTTCTTTTGATTTTTTTATGTGTATGTATGTACTTTCGATAAGCTCTTACATACATATTAGAGCTGGGAACTTTAGTTTTTTTATGTGAACCATTCAGTTGCAGTTCACTGACCTTAATGAACTAGTTCAATAGTTCCTATAGTTCATTTAGTTCAATTTACGAATATATTTACATGCCGACACCTTTGTGGAAGATCGATACATCCAAAATAACGTAAGCGACATTTATTTAAAAATTTTATTTTTAATGCAGAAATATTCCCAAAGCATCTAGGTGCATTTCTGCATCAAAAACAAAATTTTCAAAAAAAAATGTCGCTTACGTTATTTTGGCAGTTAGGGCTCGATATGTTTTCGTATAAACAAAATAAAAATAAACGTGTTCCTACATAAAACAAAATCTTAATAAATTTCAAGGAGTATGAGCATACAAAAAAACAAAAACATTAAATCAGAAAGGTAGTTTGATTTTAAAAGCGTTGTAAGCCAGTTTAATATTTTCCCAGCCCCCTAAGAAAATCGTTAAAGCTAAGTTGAACTAGTTCTTTAGTTGATTTAGTTCGAGAACTACCCAAGCCTAATACATATGTACACATGTTTCGGGAGCTACTAGAAATTGCTCGGGAGAATGGCTATAGCCGAGTTTGTGTCGAAAACTCGATTGTTCGATTTCCCGGCTATCGAAATTCTCGAGAATGTGCGGGCAGAAATTGATCGCCCTAATAAATACATTCGTGAGTGCATATATGTATGTAAACACACACAATTTAATTTACTCGAACATGAATAGAATGTTCAGAGGAATACTGAAGAAATTAAATTAGAATTTCAATACATATATTTCGTACTATTACACACGCCACTTAATTTCAATCAACTTACTCATAGATTGCAGCACTTAAGCCTAATTGAAATTAGAATTTTCATATCAATAATGCTACATTAGTAAACTTTGGCAATGCAATCGTCTGCAAAAGTTGTTCACTTACCGGGAACGAATATCAAAACACCCAACAGAGTTGTCAAACTGAAGGTATGCATTTTTTTCAAATCCATTAAGTGCTCGTATTTATGTTCGATGATGTGAAGAAACAGTTACGGCTGCTCGATGTTAAACAAGGAGGCCTATTCGCTTGGTCGCGATGGCCCACGGCTTATAGTTGACATCAATTGCACGACGATTGGCAGACAAATATTCTAACGAGCAAGTTGAGCATGCATGCATCGTTTTTCTAAATTTGGCACACGCTGCCTGTCAATAAGAGCGAAAATGTATTTTTTATGTATTTTACGTATATTATACATTGGCACGTCTTTGGCAGGCCCGTTGCCTCTTAACGAAATCAGCGGTTTTTGGTTTTTTTTTTTTTTTTTTGTTTAATAAATATACATATTTATTTAAACGTGTGCTACGTTCGTATGCATCTGTGCTTGAACCCAACGACCGACTGACTATATTACCGGCTGGCTGAGTTACTGGAGCACCACTACCAATGCCTGGAGTGTTAGTATTCGCGTTGTTGCTACAGCAGTTGACTCTGTTGCTGCCAAAATGTTGCAGCTGTTCACTTTGTTTTTTGTTGCTTTGATTGCGCCTTTTTCGAATTTCCAGTTAACACACTTTACACACAAACTTACTTACATCCGCACTTATGAACGGCATACGCACACACATATATGCAGATATACATACATACATATATGCAGGTTCCTCGAGGGCGTCACATACTTTAAAGTCTGTGTATTTATGATTTGCTTGGTTCGTTTGTTCACTTTCGTTCGCTCCAATTCTTTTGCCTTTAGACAATAAGCATTTAAATTTTTGTTGCAGCTTTTAGTGTTTTTGTTGATTTTTGTTTGTATTTGATTTTATTCCATTCAATTTAATTGCTTATTGTGTGGTCTTCTTCTTTCGCATATTTTCTATTTATTTATGCAGTGGATATTTCTGTAACAGATGATGTTATTGATTTAATTATTAATGCGATAACTTATTCAAGCGAAAAAAGAAGGAACTCATCCTTGAACTCCAACTTGAAGCGACTACTGCGCCTAAAATGCGCAGAGTTAATACGGGATAGGCGGGTCAATTGTAAACATTTAGCTACAAAGACATACACATTTGATAGAATCACTTACAAGAATAAAGAATAAAGGGTCACTGAATATCAAAACCTGCTACGAAAATGCTAAGTACATAAAATTTCATGTAAAATAATAGAATTTTCAAGCAAAAAAACGAAACTTAAACAAAAAGTTGTGATAAGGTGGAGTGGAATAAAATTATTTTACATTACAAATCCATATATGTACACTGATGGCTAAGTAAATTTAACCGGGGCCATAAAACAATTATTCCTCTCTATTAGAAAAAATGTTTACCCCTTTGATCGCAATGCTCTTATGCCCTGAAGTCAAATTTTCAAAGAGCGTCGACCACCATGCCAAAATCGCCAGATCACCAAATTTTGGACTTTCTTTGACTATTCCAAAGTTGAATTTATTTGAAAATATTTTGATCGCTTAAACCGAATTTCCACTATGCCTTGAAATGGCGACGAAATTTACACCATTTAAAAGTCAGATAAGTCTCAGAATTCTGAGTGGCATCCCTAGAGAGGAGCATAAGAAAAGTTCAAGATAGGAGCCATAAACTACGCTTTTCTGAATCTGAAAAACATATATTCCTTACAATTCTAATTACTAAAGAGTCGGAATACGACGAGTCAACCGGTCACATCATCAATTTAGACTCATTAATTCTGAGCACTGAGAAAGTTGTTTAAAGGGCATTGCAAACATATTTACATCCGCACTTATAATATATAATTATATGTTTCATACCAAAAAATCGCCTAGTTCAAAAATATTCTATTCCTATGTGGTACTATTTTATTTTTTTCTACTGTATTAAGAAGCTTCAGAAAGTAATGTAAGTATTCTCTTCACCGAACCCATAAGGACATGCTTCATATTGGGCGGAAAAATTATTTTAATGAAATGAGTAAACGGACAATTTTTTTCCTCCTTTCTCCGGAAAAAAGGAAACTCTACCAAAAACGAACAACCAACCAGAAAATAAAGCGAGCTAAGCTGGAAGAAGCTCAAAAAGGGAATTTAATAACAAAAGAACCAAATAAGGGCACAACAAATTCGAAATTCTATGAAGCACAAAACGGAATGGTAAACAAATGAAAAGTTCTGGTCGAGTGGACTGTGAACAAGCGGACGTCGTCGGACATCCATTCTCGATGTCAAAACTTCTCTGCCATCATCTAGTACTGACTTTGGCAGAGCCCCCCCTTCACCGCCGCCAACATAGTCAATGTAGACAATGATAGATTTGGCTTTTCGTATTAGGAAACAGCACAATGAAGGCATGTAAGGGGATAACTCGAGTATTAGTGCCATTACTATTGTTGCTTCGCTGCTGTCGGACTTTGCCCAGTGAAAAGAATGACAAACGAAAAAGGAAACTTAGAAAATGGAAGAGATGAAATAGAAACGGCTGCATATGGAAAATTAAGCAAATCCCTAATGCGAAGAATGGCTTGGCTTCGCTTGGCTTGGCCGTCGCAACTCGTCAGCGATGACAGACATGAATGATTGTTGTGATTCGACTGCTGGTATTTGAGCAATGTTTACACACGTAAATGTCTTTGCATGT
>NW_016188351.1:0-4154 GCF_001687245.7 Rhagoletis zephyria
CTGTGCTTTTATGTTATAACTTTTTATGCGGTAAAAAATTAGATTCCTCTCAGTTTTGATTTGCATTGGATTTTTTTAAACCCATTAAATTGTTTTGTGTTTTTTCTATCATTTGAAATTTTATGTCCACAAAGTGCTTAAAGCACAGATCCGGCGATTGTGTATTCTACCTCGATTTTTTACTCTTTATGCGTGGCTTGCAGGAGCTATGAGGTCGATTTGACTAACATAGTTTACGTTTTGTGGTGTAGTTTCTTGAAAATGCATTTTTCGAAAGGAAAGTGTAGAAAAACAAACTTTTTATCAAATTTTAAATCCACCGTCTGACTAATTTTCGTGTTTTGCGTGCTTATTTTGAAAATATTTGCCTCACATCAGATACATTTTTTATCGACTTTTTGGAATAAATAATCGAAATCGGCCAAGTTGATATTTCGTTCAGAGTGAAACCATTTTTATTAGGGACCTTTTTTATGGGATTTTGTGAAGTAAATTATCGATAAAATTGATAACTATAACTTACTGCCGGTTCACGAAAGTAATTTTAGTGAAAAATTATTATTTTTTGTCAGTTTCCATATTAAATTCAAATAAAAATAATAAATTTTCACTTAAATTGCTATCGGGAAACCGGCAGTAAGTTCTAGTTATCAATTTTATAGATAATTGACCTTATTCATAAAAAATTAAGTAGGTTTAAAGAGCTTTATAAGTTGACGTTTTCATACATTTTTCAATTTATAAACCTTTTATAAGACTACTTTATTTTTTATGAATAAGGCCAAATGTCTTTTAAATCATGCTTTCATGCTTAAGCTTAGTATCCAGCTCTTAAGAAAAGCAAAAACTCCATATAAAATGACGTACAAGAAATGGCTAAGAAATTTTCTTGAGTCAAATTTCCTTAAGGCAGTACGCAGTTCTTCAGAAATTTAGTACGCTTTCTACTACGGTTTTCTAAAGTTTTTTGTGAAAAAAGAGCACAAGGCAACCCAGGTTTGCAACAGAAATATATGCCCGTTCCATTATTTCTTGAGGAAAGAGTGAGGCAACAGGCTGTGAGGTATAAAAAATGTCAAAATTCCTTGGACACACACGCGAAATAATGGCAATTTTTTCTTGACCGTTTTCTTAAGAGCTGGATACTAAGCTTTAAAATCGAATCTCATCTAAGTACGCAGGCTTCGTAAAAATCCAACCAAGGCTACTCGGATACAGCTATTTACATATTTAGATGTTATTTTTGATACAAAGCGAAAAATTCTAATAAGTTGGTTAAAAAAAAATTTGTTTAGACTTTTTTGCAATGATGGTATTGAAGCAATATTGAGCTCGATGAAATTAACTAAAATCGATTTTTTTCCAATACATATACATGATTCCTATTTGAATATTGGTTATCGTTATGTTATCGTGTTCTACATTATACATATGTACCGATATTGTTAGTGTTATCGATATTTTATGGTTATCGATCTTATAGTTGCCGGTATTCTTTAGTTTTTAATATTTTTATCATTTGTAAAAATGTATCGTTATTGGTGTTAATGTTATCGATATTTTATCACCATCGACTGTATTGCCGTTGTAGATTCGCTGTACTTTTCGATGTTTTTATCATTTATAAAAGTTTATAGTTTTCATATTGTAAGTAAGTGCTATCGATATGTTATCGTTATCATTTATTAAAGTATACTGTTCTTGACATTTTTGGTGTTGCAGTTTTCGTTAATTTTATATTTATAAGAAATTTATGGCTATTGATATTGTTGGTGTTATCGATATTTCATCGTTATCGATTTTGTTATCATTTGCTATATTGCTAGAAATTTCGGATTTTTTTTATTAAAAATTTAAATTTTTATAGAAGAGCTTTGCGGTTTTTTATATGAGTTCACTTCTGCACAAAAAGCGACTAAAATCGATTATGTTGTCTTATGCTAGTAATACCTACATATTTATTTGAATACAGGATATCGTAGCTAAGTATCGAGTTTGTTTCGATATGTGATCGCTCATAAAAACTTTTATTTATGTGCAAAGTAAACGCTAGTAATGCTCACTTTTAATAAATAATTTTACTGAAATTGCCCTCGTATACGATGTATTTACATACATATGTACTTATATGTTTATCATTTTCGTCATCGCAATTACTTTTTATTCATATTTCCATTAGCGCTATTTAAAGCTTAGCGTTCTCTACATTGTCATCAACAGGTCTAAATTCCTCTCCACTGCTACTACAGACAGCTTTCGTAAAAAAAACGCCACTTGATTGAAACGCCATGCCATAAGGATTTCACTTTTTGCCAGATCACTAGCAATATACCAAACCACTCTTAGCGGCAACTACAGTGTCAGCATCGTCTGCTTGCTGGTTACACTTTTAATTTTCTCCGTTCTCCTTTCGCTTCACTGCTCATTTCCCTGCAGACTTGTTAGTAAGTTGTCGAGACTCCTACACATTGTGGCGACGCCGTTGTCGCTGGTCCATACACAGCGCCACCACTAGATAGTGCGCTAGATACAGATACCTACTCCTTTTCATTTGAGCTTCAATGCAACGCTTCGTTGATTTTCTACAGAAAATACTAGACAATTATTGTAGTTTTTTTTAACACATTTTGTTTTGATATTTCTTCTTTGTTTCACTTTTCTTTTGAAACTTAATGGCTACAAAAGTAAAAAGGACTTAAAAATAAATTTATAAACACATTAGTGCAAAGTATATGTACGTAGTAGATATCTATGTATGTAGCTATAATTTGTAAAATAACATTAAAAATTATGTCATCACCAAGGCGCCGTCGCCTCGTCGCGGGCTGTTGCTTCTATTAAGAGAGTAAAGAAAACTAAATTACAGCAGTAATTTTTTTCTTTTATTTTCTTCGCAAGGCAAGGGCGCAAGAGTTGACTATTTTCTTAGTGTTTACTTACACCTGAGCTTACATATATTTTTGTTACTTGTTGTCGGCTTGTCGCCATGTTTTCGTGTCTTTATTTTCACTCTGCATACTAATCCATTAGACAAATCATAATTTCGCATACAACGATTTCTATTACCGAGTCATATCTACATAAAAGCTTTAATCTCTGACTTCGCGTAAAACATTTAGTGAGCTAAATTTGCGAGCATGAAAAATAGGTGATTTTTTTTGCGAACACTTTTGTGCTTAGTAACATGTCCTTAAAAAAAAAACAAATGAACGATTTTTTCAGTCTCACCTCTCAATACCACGGTCACAGACATCATATATAATTTATAATACCCAAAATCAATACTACCATAGTCAAAGATATCACGTATACATTTTGGGTATTAGATGGAAAACAAATTATTTAAATTTTTTGAGTCTCCATAGAGGAATCAGAACTTTGCCCCCTGTGCGACACGCCTTTATAAGTGATATCTTCGACTAGAGTAGCTTAGGAAATCTCATGTAAAAATTTCCTTCCTACGTTTAAAGATCACCCTAATGTACATACATATTGCTTTTGTATTGGCATCTTTTTTAAGTGTTTGTTACTTGTAAATTTTGTATGATCTTTACTCTTGTCAAGGTTATTTTATTCATCGCTCACGTAGTGACAGCGGCGTCTTTTTTTTCTTTGTTACTCCCACTTTCCTTCAACTTTGATTAATTATTTGAAATTCGACATTAAAAAGTGTGCTTCGCCAATTGTAAAGCAAAGTGTCATGCTTGACTCGTCACCATTCTGGCACTAATTAGAAGTGAATTGTCATTAAATTGTGGGTGTTTTCCATTTAACTTTAGAGATTTTGTCAAACAAATTCTTGGATACCGTTCAAATAAAACGCAAAGTATTTGTTAATGACTCTTTGGAAACGGAAAAAACAAATTGCTCGTTCGGCTATCTGAGAGCTGAATTGGCTCCATCACCCAATAGCAGCAAATACTTGAATACTTACATATGCCCGGAAAGGATAACCTTACTGCTAGCGAGTAAGAAAAACCCTCTGCCTTAGCTTCAGTTTAATTAGGCGAGCAGCTCTAGTTAAAAGTTCACTAGTATGCTGCACAAGCTCATTGTAACGACTTCCCTAGACCTGTTTCTATGTACTTGTCTTTAAACCATCCTAATTTTCCGGCCTATACCAGTAGACGATCGCATGAAGATTTTTAAACGGT
>NW_016188352.1:0-4154 GCF_001687245.7 Rhagoletis zephyria
CGTGACAAAAAGTGTAATAAAAACGAAAAATTAAAGAGACGAAAAAAAACGAAATTATAAATTTTTAAATTTGGCGGTCATACACACATACATACGTATTATACGTATTAATTATGAACTAGATAAAGATATTTATGGCGTAAATAAATTTTAATACAATTTGCAATTTCATACACAAGAAAAAACTGTTAATACTTTTACCAGCGTTAATACTTTACCAGATAAAGACTGAAACAACCGTTTGTCTCCCCTAGAGCCGAACACGTGCAAATAGTGGTTAAGGCTTTGGTACGTAAAATACCGATTTCCAATTCAACAAATGTAGCATATTTAAAATCAAATTGAAAAGCTAAACCGATGAGAACACTACATGTACATATGTATATATGTATATGTATATGTATATACACAGTGGGGAGCAAAAATGGTCATTTTTGTTACATATTTGTAAAGCTTTTAAAGCTACATTTTTTTAACTTTTTTTTTAACCCAAAACCATAAAACTCCAACTTTCAAACTACCCTGCAGGAAATGGGACTAGTTTGTTGCTAACTATTAACTAACTAGCAGTCGACTAGTGGTAACTATTTATTAAATATTTCCTTTGGCCGTAACTAACTACTTTTGAAGGGCGATGGCTAACTACTTCTGAACATAAACTATCAATAAAAAAAAACAAATATTTTTTTTTATTTTAGTTTACTTGTTTTATTTAACATTACATATTTGCTTATTTGTTTACATGTTCTTTTGTAAGTGGTTCCATATTTGAATTCGAGCAGACATAACATCAAATTGAAAATATATAATTTCGTGCTTTATTTTATTTGTCCTGAATACGAAAAAGAATCTGCAAAGTGCAGAAAAAAGGGTATTGAAAATAATTTTTGTATGAGGATATTTCAATTGAAATTTGTAATGAAAACAAACTTCCGATAAAGTCTGCATGACGCCTGCACGAATTTACAACTAACGTAAAGTTAATTTTGTCTTAGCTAATTAAAAGCTAGTTGTTTATTGAAATCCCGCAAAAAGCTATTTAGAGGTTGGTTATTTTATTCAATTGATAATTTTTTCTTCAGGGTTTAAGCATAGCTTAGAAAATTCAATAATTTTTCAACAAAACTTTGAACTTTTCAAACTTAATTTTTAGAAAAATTTTTGGGTATGCAGTTTTATAGCCCGTTAAATTTGAGTAGAGTAAAGTGAAAGTTTAAGCGACTAAAAAATCACGTTGATTTTTAATCTCTTTTTCTTTCTGCTGACGGCTTTTTGCGCTTTTATCCACATAAGTATGAATTTCTTAGAGAATAAAATGCGCAAGATTCTTTCAAAGTAAATTAAAAAATATCAACATCAGTTTTTATTAATTGCACTTCTTATATGAAAAAACCCGCAAGCCGTCACCAAATAAAAAAAATCTCTACAAAGTTTGGAAGTTTGATTAATATGGTGTTAGTTAAGGCATGAACCATATATTTATAAAAAGATAACAAAAAAAAATAGCTTTAAAAGCCTTGCATATATCTAGCAAAAATCGCCATGTACTCATTTTTGCTCCCCACTTTATATATACCTTAATGCATATACTAAAATATATTCAGATAATATTGTATTCATTTTGAACGTTATTTATAGAGCAATGTTAATTAATTGACGATTAATTCTTTTATACTACTTACATACGTATAAATATATCTACCCAATAAACATTTTGGCGAACGTTCGAAAATGACCTTCGATATCCAGTATAAATATCGAACTGAGAACCAACTCATAACCAACCTTAGTTTTCCAACGTTTATAGTATATTGGTAATACACTCGAAATGGGTTCGAAAAAACNACATTTTGGCGAACGTTCGAAAATGACCTTCGATATCCAGTATAAATATCGAACTGAGAACCAACTCATAACCAACCTTAGTTTTCCAACGTTTATAGTATATTGGTAATACACTCGAAATGGGTTCGAAAAAACATGGAAACCATAGTAACAAGAGAGAAAGTGATATCCAGCTCATTCTCGAAGGGAAATATAAGAAAATCACTCTCTCGCATTAAAATTCCAATTCGATAATGGGCTGGATTTCGAATTTATAACGAAGAGAAAATACATTGGATAACCAAGGTGTCGTTTTTCTGGAGGATGGCCTAGTTCTCGAATCGAATACTAACCTATTCCACATTCGTTATCGCAGGTGAGACTCGAAAAAGGATTGGTTTTCGAATCATTTTCGAATTGTTAACCAAGCCGAATGTTTATTGGGTAATTACGAACATACTGGGATATGTATATATACATATATATGTATATCTTATTCAAGTTCTCTATATCAAACCGCAAATGGCGTTATCTGAACCGTTTTAGTAAGACAACAGTAAAAAGAATCTGTTACAATAAAGATTAATGCAAATTTCTGAGATCACGACATAACCGGTTTACCTTTATTTCAATTCAAGATTGTACAATAAGTAACTGACTTTTGGCAAATTAAAATTTACGACTAAATGCACATATTCATACACATATACATATATACATATTTTCGATTGCGCACATACATATGTACATATGTACAAACATTTATATTTATGTATTTATAAATTCTACGGCTGCTGGGTCTGACATTGCCCTGCCTAAAATACTATAAATGCAGAGTTTATTTTTAATAATGTAACACAATGCAGCAAACACTAATTACAAGAATTTTTGTTTATTTATAACAATGTATAATAACAATATGAGTACTAAAATAAATAGAAAATTCTGCAGAATTTAGAAAAAAATATTGTTTGGTTCACAAAGGTGAATAGGTATTAAAAATGCCCTTTTAAATGCTTTTTTTATCCTAAAATAATCAAGTTAAAAGGACGAAATTCGATGATGTGATCGTGTATACTATATATTGGTCCTTACCGTATAACTTTTGTAAATTTTCATGGATAATCAAGGAAAAAATTTTGAAATGCCATTTTCAATACCTATTCGTCCTTGTGCACCAAAACTTAAAATCTTTTCCAATTCTACAGAACCTCCTCTTTAATTTTTTGCCCGTATTATTATTTTTTATTGCACTTACTCTTTTCAATAATTTCTTGAAATAATCACACCTTTTAACTTTCAAAATCCTTTAAACAAATCCTATATTTGGCCTTTAGTTTTGCACGGTATAATCTGTCAGGGTTTACTCATACTTTCTCGACTGTATTGGTTAGTGCCCGACCCCTTTTTTAATAACTCGGGTTTTTCTCCATGAGTATGGGAATGATATATATATCTCCATATCAAGTTCCTGTACTCTACCATAAATATTTTCAGAGATATGAAACAAAGTAAGTGCGCCTGGGGCACACTGGAGAAGTGAAACTTACGTCACATATGTATCTATTTTGTCTCATAACCAATACACATACATACATACATCTGCTTTTGCTTAAGGTTATATTTTTTGTCTTTTTTCTCTCTAGATCCCTACCTCTACCTCTGTTCATTCTAAATACATTTATGTTTGTTATTCTGTTTTCCTTTATCTTCATTTTTATCTTTATACTCTGTCGATAACAAAATCGATAGTAACATCCAAAAAAATATCGATCACAAAACCCATAAAAATATCGTTAACAAACTCGATAAAAACTTCTGTAGCAAAACCGATAATAATTTTGGTAGCGAAATCGATTGGAAAATCTATAAAAATATCGGTAACAAAATCGATAAAAATATCGATAAGAAAATCGATTAAAATATCGATAACAAAATCGATTACGAAATAGATAAATAATCATAACAAAATCGATTACGATATCGATAACGAAATCATTAAAAATATCGGTATTAACTTCGATAAAAATATCGATAACAACTTCGATAAAAATATCGATAGTAAAATCTACAACAATATCGATAACAAAAACAATTACAATATCGATAAAAAGTATCGACAGCAAAATAGTTGAAAATATCGACTAAAAATCGATAACAAAATCGACAAAAATATCTATGATTATATCGATAGGTTCCGAAGATATCGATAGCACAATCGATAATAATATCGATAAAAATTTCGATAACAAAATCCATTATCTCCATCTATATCCTTTTATCTATAATTACCTTTATTTTAATCTTTCTTCCTCTATCTTCATCTTTAT
>NW_016188353.1:0-4154 GCF_001687245.7 Rhagoletis zephyria
TGATAGTACTTAACCGTAAAGGAGTTTTGGTAGGCGGAGGGCCGTACAGCAAGCATAGCACTCTTGTGTCCATTTCGATTTAATCTGCACGCTAAATGCAATCAACAGACCTCATTTGAAGGCAGTTGAGTAGTTTCTAGTGCCTGCCTACATACATACATATGTATGTACGTATGTACGTACGGTGTACTCGGCTTCATCTGCGTTGTGGTTTTTGGTATGCAAGCGCGAGACTGACAAGCGCGGGTGCGCGTCAAAGCGATAAGCGATAAATGCAGCCCAAGAGTGCTGGCGTTTGTCACACTCGGCTGTCGAGTTTCTTTGCTTTGTTGATTTGTGTTTTATTGCAAGTACAAACATACATATGTGTTGGGTTATTTTTGTTGCTATACTTCTAACTACTGCACGTAGGGATATCTTCAAAAACTGGCCAAAATTATTTATGTGTAGTTTCCCTGCAGTGAAAAATTATCAATTGTTAAAAATAACCAACATATAGTTAGCTTTTTGGCGCGATTTCGATAAATACCTCACTTTTAATTAGCTATGACAAAACCAACTTAAAGTGAGTTGCAATCGGGAGTTGGTTTTCTTTGCAAGTTTCTATTTAAAAATCCTCATACAAAAACTGCTTTGAATACATTCTTTCTCTGCACTTCACAAAAACTTTTTCGTATTCAGGACAAACAAAATGAAGTTCGAAATTTTGCATTATCATTTCGATGTTATGTCTGACGGATTTCAGATATAGGAATACATACTGAAGAATATGTAAGTAGATATACAAATATGCAATGTTGAATGTAAATTAAATAAATCAAAATGTAAAAAAAATATAAAAAAATTATAAAATGTTTTTTAATTGATATTTAATGTCCAAAAGAAGTTAGTTACTACCATTTTCGTTAGTTCGGGACTAGTTCTAAATTCTATAGTTCCGAACCAGTCGACAGACGAAAGAAAAAGGTATCATGATTTTTCAATCTGTGCTATAGGTTAGCACCACTGCTTTAATGATGGTTGGTATTCGCCAAGTACTCTGTGTAGAAGCTGCCGTGGTGCGGATGGGGAGGAGTAAATTGACCACTTTCTGTGTCGTTGTCCAGGTCTACAGTCGAAGCGCCTCATGCACTTGGGTTCACGCTTCTTCAACAGTCTAGGCAAGATAGCGGAGGTGGGACTGTTGGATCTGCTCGTCTGCAGTACGGATAGTAATTGGTTCTGTAGAATAATGACTTCAAATCACTTTGTTACTATCGCGGTTATGGGAACGTTTATCCTCCAGACACTCGCTTGAAGAGGGCACTTGCAATGTACAGTGCTGTCGCCTAGTGAATATTTTTAATATTCCACACACGCCTTCCACCACTTTAATTCAGCTTATGCACCGCTCGCTAATTGATTGCAATGACAGCATTTAAACAATTTCCCATTCGAAATGATTCACTAACCCCAATTACCACCAAAAAGATCCTAATTTACAATAAACGACTACACTTCTCTCAACTTCGAACATCCATCTCCCTCGTCGACTCGCGTTGTGCACATCAACGTTGCCAATAAGTGCATTACTGCTGTTTAACAAATCCATTACCATTAGATACAACAAATACCAAAGAAAGTAAATCAACGCTGTATATTGGAACAAGCCCGCCAAATATAGCGTCACCCAATCCAACCCTAACCTGCCCAACGCATGTCGAACTCAGTGAGCAAAAGCAGCGCATTACAACAACTTTTTATTGTTGTTATTGCTATTGGCTTGTCGCCACTATCACCGCGTCGTCAATTTGAGCCCAGTTAACTAATGTTATGTGCAACATATTTAAGCGCGGTACATTACTCCTTTGCTTGATCCGCCCTTTTATTAGCATTCCTTTTGCTAGTCGAGCATAGGGAAGTAAAGTAAAGCATACCAAAGCAATTTTTAAGCGGATAAACCGTGGCTGAAGACAACAAAGGCGCAATATTTCAGTTACTTTATGTACATACATACAAACAGTATTTTTGGCGCGACAGCGCGTAACACGCGTGGAATGCGAAATTATGCGCCAATAATGTTGCCTCAATCAACCAACCGGTCAACTTCAACCGGCGAGCTAAACAGCCGCCTACCAGCGCCTTATTGCAATTTATAAGCACTTGTATCTGCCCCACCCACCCTTCTCGCGGGAAATCAACGAATTTGTGCGCAATAACAGCAAAACGAACAAACAATGCATTTATTGTTGCTATCGCTTTTGTCGCACACAAAGCGCGGACATGGCATTGCTGTATTGTTGAAGTCAGCCCCAGAAAATTATGCGTAACGCGATTTGAATTGCCACATGCCGCTGCACCAATGCCATTGAACTAACTGAGTAACGTGGAGCTTGATACTGGGCGTTTTGGCTGTCCGTCCGACCAGTTGATCCAAGTGCGCCGATGCAAGCGTTTACGTACGTACGTACGTGTGTGCGTTCTTATGTACGTAAGCTTATGCGGCTTGTAATCGTCAAACTGTCAACAAGACGTGACATCGCTTGTCGCCAGCGCAATTTTGGCAATAGAAATTGCTTTTGTAGATCCATGTTGATAGGTTGCAGGCGGAGATGGGGGCGAACAGCTTATTGCTTAAGGATTGCAAGTAAGTGCATGCTGCGATAATTGTGTGTGCCACAAAGGCGGTGCAATTTACCCTTGTGGTCAGTTGATTAAGTTAAGTGACAGTTTTGGCTATTTTTGTTTTGTCTATTTAATGTTTTCGATTTATTTTTTTTAATAAAAGTTCAAAGTTCGTACAAAGTTTATAAAAATTAAACAAACTTTAACAATTACACCCAACAATTTAAAATTTTTTTAGAAAAATTCTAGGTAGGCCCATTAAATTTTTGTAGTATGCCCGACAATTACTTTTTTATGGAGGAAATGCCTAGCACCGTCAGCAAAAAAGAAATAAAAATCAACGCGATTTTCTAGCGTTTTATAATTTGCACTTTTTACTAAAGTTTTACTAAAACTTAATTTGGTATAGAACTGCATAGAATTTTTCTAAAAAATTAATAAAAAAAAGTTTAAAATTTTTGTGTTTAATTGTTAAAGTTTGTTGAATTGTTATAATTGTTGTAAGAAGTTTGAAATGTGGATTTATGTGGTGCTGGTTATGTAATGTGCTACAATTTTATACAGGAATCATAAACAAAATAAAAATAACCAAAACTTGACAAAATATCACTTAACTTAATCAGCTGACCGTAAGTGTAGATCACGTAATATGCAAATAATGCGTAAATATTTGCCCATGCATAGTTCGCTTTGATCAGAGAAGAAATAGTGTCCTAAATCCATTTCCTTTTTATTGACTAGGCAGAGCCTCTCCCTAGACTTATGTGTGTATAAACAAAAATACGTTAAAGATAGTCTGCCTCCCCTACTTGCAGCATCGTCTTAAGTAACAGCCAGGCCGCATGCAGGCCTCCTATCTCCCATGAAATTAAGAGAGATTACATAAATGCTCTGACGATAAACAGCAGGGTCTAGCCACTTTCGGTTCCGGGTTATAAATGCATAAAAGAACACGAAAGGAAGATGAAAATGCTTACCAGCATGGCTGCAGCAACAACACTAGCAGAGCAGGGCTTGGGAGAGAATAAAGAGAAGGGAATGGAGAACAGCAATTTAAGAAAGGTTCTGGAAGACCCGGAAAATAAGCTATTTAGGAGATACAAAAATATGCTTGCCTTTCTAAGAATAATATGGAAATTTAAAAGTTAACTTAACAGACCTTTGCAGGTTCGAAGTACAATACAATTTCTTTATGTGGTCAAACCTTAGCGTTTTTTTTTGGTTATGCAGCTGAAACTTCTGAGTATATAACTTCAGCGTCATATTTTGAATACAATGGGGAACCTCTCTTGGTAAAGACTAAGTCAGGACTTCGACTGATTATTTTGGATGAGTATTCTTTAGTTTTATTGATAGAAACGCCACCCTGCTGCCCTTATTAAGGTAATTTCGAAATGATCAGTAATGGAGGCCAACGCTCTCCTACGGTCCTTCATAAGCGGTTATCCAATCGAGGAAGGGTAGTGCGTATAAAATGGAGGTCTGGCTATTTTTTTTTAACTTTTGGTCCAGTAGGCAAAATTATAACTTCGAATTGAGTTGCTCAATGA
>NW_016188354.1:0-4153 GCF_001687245.7 Rhagoletis zephyria
TAATGTCTAAATGCACAGTTTCCATATGCGCAATTTCGGTGCCCCCTTTTGTTTTTAGTTTGAAGACACCAAATTATAAAATCTTAAAGAAATGGAAGCAAAATTTATAGCAATCATAAGCGTGGTAAGCAATAATGATAGAATACAAGATTGCGCCGATCAGAGAGGATTTTTGAGAATAACTTTTGTGTGACGTCACACTGGTGCCATTGCGAGAGAGAAATGCCAAAACGTGAGCAAGAATTGAAGAAGAAGAAAAAATGTTGCAAGGAAAACGTAAACAAGTTGCACAAGTGTGACGTCATGCAGACAACGATTCTGTCAAATTCGTTTAGAGAGGAATAGCGGTCCGAGATCGGCGCAACCTTTGTATTCTCTCAATCGTGCGTGGTAAGCAACTTCACAAAAATTTTAATAAAATCATGGCACAATCATAAGCGACAACAAAATATGTGGCTGCACCTTCAATCAAGTCAGAAGAAATCGACCGTCGTGCAAGAAACATTGATTTTTATTAATTTGAATCGGCATCCTTACAATATAATTATGTATGCATATAAAGTCCATAAAATACACCAATAAATATTTGGTGCTTTTTCAAATTGAAAACTTGGCAATACTGCCTTTTGTTCGATGCTTCCTTTTTTTCTTGTCGAGTTCGTCTTGCTCTCTCATTCTGGTATTTATTGACGTCACGGCCAGTTACTCTCAGCTCGATTGGCGCAATCTTGTATTCTATCATTCTTGCTCCCACTCTATTTACTCGATTTTAAACATTTACAGTTTTAAATATTGTAACACGTCGTTTCTAAACATCTTGAGTTAACATTTTCATANCAGTTACTCTCAGCTCGATTGGCGCAATCTTGTATTCTATCATTCTTGCTCCCACTCTATTTACTCGATTTTAAACATTTACAGTTTTAAATATTGTAACACGTCGTTTCTAAACATCTTGAGTTAACATTTTCATAAAAAAAATTTTGGCCGCCTAAATCAGTCAAATACCCCTATGTACGCCGCCGAGAAAACTTCGCGTTTCGCTTTGGTTGTCTTCAATATCATATCGCAAACCGTCTTCAAAAGAGTCACAACTCAAAATAATACGTTTGTCAGAAAATGCGAAAAACTAACTATTTCGTAACACATGATAATCATATGGGCAAGAGCGACTTTACCTTAGGTTTTTTTTTAAACAAATTATAACAATAATTTGGTCCAGCTTTTGCTGAAAGGTAAGTAAAAGCTCTGTGTACATTTTTAGCGCACAATTTCAAAAATGCCAAATTTTGAGTTGTGACTCTTTTGAAAACGGTGTGCGATATGCCGCCAGGTGTTCTAATTCTGACAGCGGGAACTTCGCTGTGGTGATCAGTGTTGCCATTTGAGCCGTTTTCCCGCTAGATTTAGCCGGTTGCGATATAAAATAGCTGGAGAAAATTCGATTTAAACCGCAGCCGATTTCTTAGCCGTTTTGCAAAAAGAAGTTAGCAGTTTTTAGCCGATTTCGCTATTCGCCATATTTTATTAAAATTTAAATATAAGTACATATAAGTTTCCATTTTAACACATTTGGCGACCTAAAATCTATTAGAAACTGCTAGCCTTATCTCGGGGAAGATTTTCATGTCGGACTGTGTTAAGTAACTAGATAAAATTGAAAGAATTTTTTCTAATATGAAAAGTCTTAAAATACTGGGCCGATTTCAATGATTTTTATTTTATTTAAATATAGTACAGTGACCCAAATATGAACTGGGACGCGACATTCAGGTTATTATTTTTTTTTATGAAAGTTTTGCTGATTATTTACAAATATAGTTGCCAACTTGGTGCTTTAAGCACTAGATTTAGTGCTTTTTGAAAATTAAAACGCCAAAAAAAAATTATTTAGTGCCTAGTGCCTTTTTCAGTGCTTTTTTCTGAACTAAAATTACTTAGAGATAGTTAAAACCTGAAATAATTTGAAATATTTAAGGCTGTGGCAGCACTGAATTTACAAGAATCTACAAATTTAAATGGACTAAAATACAACCATCATTGATAAAAGGCTGAAGTTGCAAACCCACCTTGTTAAATTCTATTCGCGTTGAAAATGCTAGTATGCAAGGAAGTTAAGTATTTGTTTTATTCTTTTCTAATTATTTGTACAAATTTTGTTTTTTTTACCATCTGAGTAAAACACATCGTTTCTTGGTGCTGAATCCAAATCTGGCTTCACAATTGCTCTAGCACTAGAATTTTGAGATATCCTAACCTCAAAGTGCCAAAAACACGGTTTTTAGCGATATTTGAGGTTATATAATGAAAACATCAAATTATTTGCTCATTTCTAATTAAGGCATCATTTTCGTTTGATGCAATTCGATTTTTCTTTCTCGAGATATACCAGATTTAATCTGCAGTACTTCGGTATTATGTTATGAAAAAAGCATACCTTGATTCAAAAAAATTTGGTGCTTTTAGTGTGGTAAAACGCTTTTTTTCCTAGTTTTTGGTGCTTTTTGAAAATCAAAAGATGGCAACACTGCTTACAAACATCATTTAAATCCAAATCAAGGCGAATTAATATAAGGTGATAGCAGGAGTACAAAAACAAAAATTTACATGTATTTTGTTTTTGCTTTGGCGGCATAAACTGTCAAAATCTGTAACAGTGTGTGTAGAAATTCAAACAATAGTTTTTAATTTGATATCAGAAGCCGTGCGGCGAAACACATACACAAAATCAGCTGAGCTAGTAACACCACCTTATATAAATTCGCCTTGATCCTAATCAAGGCGTATTTAACAAGGTGGTGTTGGCTGTATATAAGTAAAAAATTACACTAACAAATTATACGCTGATGTCCATACTGTCATTGGTATCACTTACAACAAACACATCATTTTGACGTAATGGCCTCCACGTCGAAAAACCCAGCTGTCGCCCCAACACCACCTTGTTTAATACACCTTGATCCAAATTTTATATTTTATTCAAAAACTAGCAAATGCCTGGCTTGCTTCGATACGCCTGATAGGAACTTTTGCGTTGACCAATACAAAAATAGGTTTGAAATGCAAAGAGGGTTTGTAATGTTGTAACCATATATGTAATACTTCTATATTGGCAGTAAGCTTATTTCTCAATGTGTAAGCATTCCGAAATCAAAACGAGACAGTCTAGTACTGTTTTTGTCAATGTATTGTGTACTTGAGTGCCGTTTTTGTATATGTGTTGTGTACATGTTTATTTATAAACGTATGTGTTCCTTTTCTTTCGTACGAGTTTATTGATATATCTGTACTGTAGTGTTTTCGGACGGTACTAGCTCTTACTGCCAATAAAGGAGTATTACATATATGGTTGTTACGAAGCTTTTTGCTTGCCCCGATGCTTCTTCTAAAATGCTGGGGTATACTCGCCGTGTCCAGGGTTCGTTACAATAAATTTGTAGTTTCGGGGCTCTGGTAGATCGTGCTTATTTAATTATTTAATTTATTTAATTTTTCTTAATTTCTATAAAAGAACATACATATAACAAATAACAATTTGACGTATTCGGTAGCGTCACTTGCAGTGACTGGGTAACGGCTCCTTGTTCCGTTAAGAGCCCGTTAGGCCAGACGTTTTTTGCTGAAGCACTTCTTGTCAAAAAATACCCGTTAACCCTGGTAGTACGATAAAGACGAATTCTTTAATATCTCGACTCCAGCGCTATCTTTCGGCAGAACTTTTTGCAAAAGTATATTTTATGATGCAGAGTATCCGGCGTCGTTCGGGGTAAACAAATAATAATATAAAACAGAAAGATTTTCAGTTTACCATAAATTAGTTTACAACAGGCCATTCCGTTCAGCTGTCTTTTTGTAATGGGTCCAACGTTATGGTTCTCTCAACGTACTCCATCTATTGGAGGTTCCAAGACCCTGTCAAACACTCACTCTCTTTCAGTTTACTATAAACGCCACACCCTCTTGTACAAACTCATTTGTATACATTTACCATAAATCTTCATACCAAATTTCAAAGTCATGTGAGTTAGGGGTCCGAAGATGTGAGATTTCACGGCTATGGAATGTGCCGTGGCACTTTGTGCAAACTCACTAATATTTACATCGCTATAAGGTTGCAAACAGAGTGGAAGCGAAGCCGAAGACGAAGATGAAG
>NW_016188355.1:0-4153 GCF_001687245.7 Rhagoletis zephyria
GTTTAATCATTGAATTAATTGATTTCAGTAAAGATACATGTTGTGAATACACTGATAAGTCAGATCGGGGAGGAATATTGCATAGAGCTAAGTAAGTAAACCCTCTTCCAACCTGAACACGAATGCATTTGAATTCTGCAGACATCGGGCAAGTAGTTTTTGAGATACGCATATGTCATACTCTTAGTTACATTGATCGAATTAACGGTGCAAATCCTATACAATTAACAAATTGCCTTCGCACAGAATAGTATCTCTAGCCACACCAACTTTCCGCGAATGTTTGACGCAGCATCTACATTCACTTATGAACGAGAACGACAGCAGTGAACGTTCGCGAAGGCATCGATGCCACTTATAGCTACATATATGAACGCACGCTGTTTGGTCTACCAATACATTCGCGTACGAACAACAGCGAAAATTTTTTCTACCTAACACTCGCGAACGCGAACGATCTGGACTTGTTTTATGCTTCTCGTTCGCGAAGGAGAATCAATAGAGAATATTTGATACGTTCACGGTCGCGAATAAAATCATAAATGTATGTACGCGAACGCTCATATATGAATATTTCCGAACCCTGATTTAAAGTCAAAGAGTAGCTCCATCAATAGGGATTTTCAGCAAATATGCTCAACGTCTGCCTATAAAGAGAATCGATGCTCAACTAATTAATGGTTACCCGCTTGCCATGGCGTATGAGTGACAAAGTGGTGGTGGTGCCAAAAGAATTTAATCGATTGCCTAGAGCCCTGGACGAGCTGGAAAGATGTAAAGCCACTGAGTTTCGGTCTTTTCTTCTATACACTGGGCCAATAGTTTTGAGAAGCATTTTAGATGTTGAGAGGTACAATCATTTCTTGCACCTGAGCTTGGCGATGAGACTTTCTCTTCACAACGAATAACCAAAAATGCACTTGCAAATAGTTTATTAAACAACTTTGGGAAGGATGTTTCCTCATTATACTCTGGGACGATGTTAACATATAATTTTCATTGTTTAACCCATCTCAGTAGCCAATCAAGGATTTTTGGCTCTCTTGAAACCATAAGTGCTGTTCCTTTTGAACATTTTTTCGGACAACTAAAAAATATGGTAAAAAAAAGTGATAACGTTTTAGAGCAGCTTTATAACCGCACAGTTGAACGAAGTTTATTTGGTGTTGTGCACAAAGAATGTAAACTAAATTCAGACGTTTCCCGAAAAAATATTGTCAATAAGAACTTTTACTTTGACTTAAAAGGTACTAATTCATTTTATTTTGTTATAGTTATATTTGTATGTTATACAAAATATACAAAATTTTTGAAATAGACAATAATACTATTTAGTAATTTAGTTACTAACTTAGATCTTTTTTTAGTTATCCTATGGACTCGACCTTGGCGGGTATTTTTTCTTCAAAAAGTTTCGAAATAGACTCTGAAATAATTAAACACACACTAGATAAAATATCTGGGAAAGTTTGTCATATTATTGACCAAAAACATATTTATATGCCATTAATACATTATTAGGTTAAAATGGCACATCAATATACCGATCTTTTCAATATGGACGATGGAACAATTTACACACAAAGACCTGCACATTACAGCAACTTATGCAACAACAACATGGAAAAAAAAATAATAGGTATTGATTAAATACTTTATAACAATTTTAAAAATTACAAAAGAATCTTTATCGTCTTTATCGCGAATTTCACATGAACAAATATTTCCCACAAATTATAAAGAAAAACAAAAACAATTCTTCCCAACTTGTTTTTGTTTTGCATGTTAAATTAACGATTTATTCACATGGAATTGGCGATAGGCCTGAATATTTTCATTTCTCAATACAATTTACTACAAGCAGACATTTGATTTAATTTTGATCTGAATGTTTCCATTAATATATATTTATATTAACTAGTATCGCCCAGTTGTCGAAATTCGACATCTTTTTTCATACACTTTTGAATTTTGCCTGTCACTGATAACTAACTCCTTTATACAAATTACTATTTTGAAGTCCACCAGCATTTATAGCGAATTTACAGGAAAACCCAAAATCGAATTATGAATTTTAATACCGCATTAATTAATGCTAATTCTACCAAGTCTCCTCCAAATTTCTTCACGAGCTTTTGAAATTAGACCGTAAAAGGAACCTCGATTTTAATTTATAAAAAATATACATACAAATGTATTTGTATATATAGATGAGATGTTCATCACTGACTAATATGTAAATCATATACCAATTCACACTGTAAATAAGTTTTTCGATTATATTTGTCTGAGAGCCTCTTGGAGGTTAAAAACTAAATTGCCCGCATCTACATAAATTTTTTCATTTTTTCATCAGAATCGTTAACGGTTGAGAAAGTATCTTGAAGGTTTACAACAAACGATAATATTTCCTTCCCTCATGGCGGTTTCATACGAGTTTTTGTGAAGTCTGGGCCAAAGCCCAATATTTTTCCATCACACGACTGCGATACCAAGGTTACACCAAATTTTATGTTGCTAACATGTGTTCTAAAAGTGAAACAAATCTGATCATAAATATGATTTTTTAGGATAGCTCTCAATGCCTGCGCCACCTATGGGAAGACAAACACACTGGTCCTTCTAAAAACTTTTACACAAAACAATAATCATTCAACACGATTTTAAAATCAGAAAGAAAAGGGTTCCTAATTGAATGATTCTTGCGATTTTATATGTGTATAAATGTAGGCGCGTACAATTCCATTACCTAATAATAAGTGGTTCCAGAGATAACCGATATGAGAATTTAAGTTTTTATGGGCGGTGCCACGCCCTCTTTTCCAAAATCGACCACTCTTCGCCGTAAGTACGATATTGACAACATACATTGCTGTGTCAAATATCAGGACGTTAGCATAGGCGGTTCCAGAGATAAGCGATATGAGACGTTCAGTTTGTATGGGCGGTGCCACGCCCCCTTTTCTAAAATCGACCATTTTTCGCCGTAAGTACGGTATTGACAACATATGTTGCTGTGTCAAATTTCAGGACGTTGGCATAGGCGGTTCCAGAGATAAGCGATATGAGGCTTTCAGTTTGTATGGGCGGTGCCACGCCCCCTTTTCTAAAATCTACCATTTTTCGCCGTAAGTACGGTATTGATAACATATGTTACTGTGTCAAATTTCAGGACGTTAGCATAAGTAGTTCCAGAGATAAAATCTACCATATTTCGCCGTAAGTAGAGTATTTACAATCTATGCATCTGTGCTAAGTTTCAGTTCCCCAGCATAATTTGTTTTAGAGATATAGTGGTTTTCACATTTTAGTCTATATGTCAGATGCCATGCCCCCTATGTATCTGGATTAACATTTCTGGATTAGAGGAAGTTATATCCTTTAAATCGGTGTATGTTTCAAAAAAGGGATTGCAAAATTTTCTTGTGGCGTATTTATACATATATAGATATACCTATATTTGTATTCAGGTTAATGAAATTTGCACCAATGGAGAGAAGTCGTACGATAAATTTATAAGAAGCTCGTGGCGATCATTGTTTGAATACACGTTGGCGCAGCAATTTTCATGGCGTGGGACAGAGGCAAAAAAATGCATAAGAGGGATGAATTTGACATTGGCAATTAGAAGTAAGTCGAACCGCTGTATCGAATAGTCATTTCATTTATTTTAACTTTTTATTCAGATGCGTTTACAAAAAAGTTTGCTTAGAGGACAGCGTATTTGACAAAACAAGTCAAAATTTTTTCAGTACGCACATGACCGAGTCTGCAAAATTTACAAGTACCAGGAAAAAACTAAGGATTGAAAATTATGTTCAAGAATCATAAGTTTTAATCACATGTTCATGTTATAATTTTTAAGTAATGAATATTTATTATTTTAGTTTTTAAATTGTTTTAAAACTTAATAAAACTGATCATTCCGTTAAATATAAAGCAACTGTTAAAATTTTAAAAGCACTCTTCTTATATGGGAATCAATTGGAATGGAACAGCTCTAATTATCGTTTTCATTAATTTCTCGATAGAGAAACGGATCGAAATATCTACGTTTTCGCTACTTTCTCGATAATCGAACAGATCGAAAATATTGCCGTTTTGATTAAGTTCTCGATAGGGAAAGGGATCGAAATATCTTTCGTTTTCGTTA
>NW_016188356.1:0-4153 GCF_001687245.7 Rhagoletis zephyria
GAAATTGACGATGTAAGGAAATGTTTACGGCCCTATTTATAAAAAATAATGTGGATTTAGACAGCTGTTTAATGTGACATTTTCAGAAAACTTTTGTATTCAAGCAGCTTTTTAAATCTATGTATGTACTTATATTTTTATGAAAGTATTATTTCTCGTTTCTAATTTTCTATAAAACTNTTTATAAAAAATAATGTGGATTTAGACAGCTGTTTAATGTGACATTTTCAGAAAACTTTTGTATTCAAGCAGCTTTTTAAATCTATGTATGTACTTATATTTTTATGAAAGTATTATTTCTCGTTTCTAATTTTCTAAATATTTATTTGCAGTCATTAACCAACAAATAAGTTGTCAAAAACAACAAATTAAGCAATTAGTGGTAAATCAAAATTATGAAAACTGCCGCCGGTAGCGACGAGATGTACGAGCATTTTTTTCTTAAGAGCTGCTTACTGATTTAAGAAATAAAAGCAACTTTTTTTTCATTTATTGTGCGTAATTTTACATGAATTTTAAATTTTTCTTGAGAGCCTTTACAAATAAAAAATAATTCGAAATATGTATATATGTACATTAGACTGCATCACTCCCCATACAAAGAAAAATCGGTACTATTTTTCCATTGGAATTATAAAATCTACTATATTTTAAGACGTCCACCAAAATATTTTGGAAAAATATTAAGATTTAATTGAGCTGGGCCGATTTGAAAATACCTCCAAAAATTGTTTTTTTTATGAATACAAATAGTTTCTTAAAGATTTTTTTTGAAAAAATCCCATTAAATGACAAAACGGTTTAAGCTTAAAATATTTCCCTAAAAATATAAAAAAAAATTAAAAATTGATGATGTTGTTTTTAACATTTTTCAAAGATTGGTACAAGAAAAACTTTAATAACTGAACCTAAACTCTTCCGACTTAGACTTAAGAGGTGTCATTGGAAAGATATTTTCTCACCCTTTTCATTTATTTGCTAATAAACTTATTCAAAGGATGGAAGAGAAAGGTAGGAGAGACGAACCTCATTCAAAGTTGAATTAAGACGTTTTGGTATTCGAAAAAAAGATGGGACACGAATGACGTTTCTTTTGGCCATAAATAAAACGGTGTAAAAATACATTTCTACTGAAATCCCATAAGTCTACACCAGAACATTTTTGGCCCAGTTATTCCAGTTTTAGGTAAATCAATCTTTGCAAAAAGAAAAAAAACAGCATCAAAAATCTCATTCTTACGATTCCGCTGAAAAGATTTTTAAATATTTTTATGCAGATTTTTTAAGCTTATTTTAATTTGTCGTCTGAGGGGACTTTTTTCAAAAAGTTCTTTAAGAAACTATTTTTATTCATAAAAAACTTCATTTTTGGAGGTATTTTCAAATCGGTCCAGCTCACTTAAATCTTAATATTTTTACGAAATATTTTGGTGGACGTCTTGAAATATAATAAATTTAGTATCCCGGCGGAAAAACCGCAACTTTTTTTGGTTATGCAGTCTAATGTACATACATACGCAGCCATATAACTTGATTTCAAAAGAAACGAATTTTCATTGGGCACGTTCAGAAGGCGCAACAGCTCAGTAACTGGTGCGATTGCACCTTCTGAACGCGTTGTTGTGTACTTCTGATCAACTGAATAGTTGCGTGTTAGATGATCGTAATATTTTTCTGATCAATTGAGACAACATATTGAGAGTTGAATTTGACAGCTAATGTATCAAGTCGTTCAGAAGAGGCATAACGATCAATGATTTTTTTTTAGCAACGGTTGCGCTCAACTGCCGCGCCTTCTGAACCTACCCATTGATAGCTTTTTTTTTATAACACTGTGCGACACCTCAAATCAGTATTGAGTAAAACCAAATGCAAGAGATAGTTTTTGAATTTCATTGCGTTTTTTTTAATAAATACAAAAACTAGAGGTGTATGAATAGCGCAAGAAAAACTTTATCCGATTTTTTTAAATCGAAACTAAATTTTTACATATGTACAAGCATACATAAATATATTTAACATGAATTTGAAATTTTCACATCAATTTGCGCAATCTTCAAACCCATGGTTTCAATTGTACGCATTTCGTCAGGGTTTTCCCCACAACTTAGTTTTTCTGCAGTGAAGCGACAGAGAAAGTGACGAGAAAAAAATATATGCGGGCACTTATATATGTATCTATTAGGTATGTAAATTTTCGGGGTTTTGTCGATCCCGGGATTTTCGGGATTTTCGGGATCCCGGGATTGTCCCGAAATTCAGGTAAAAGTGCAACACATCTGTGATCATCCTATTATAGTATTTTAAATCAGATTGATATAACAAAAAAAAAGTACAATTTATTGTAATTCATTTACATATTTATTAAGGCGATAAACCAGTATTTTCAATCAACAAAAAACCAACATAAAATTTGACAAACATTTATGTATGTATGTACATATCCTCATTAATTTATAACATAGTTTTTGTACTACAAGTACAAATGCATATACGGTCACTCCGAGAAATATTTTGCATAGATTTTTTTTTGCAATATTCAGAATATTTTTCATGGTATTTTTTTTTTGTTAATTTAAAAAAATATATACGTATGTGCAATTTTGAAGTTGCCAAACCATCCCGTTGACATTTTATATATTTTTTTTTGCCACAAAAAAATTCAAAAATCAAGGGAGTTTTTAACAACTTTAAAATTGCACTTTATTGTATTAAATTGAATGGGCTATAAAACTGCATAATAGAATTTTTTTTTAAGTTACGGTTAAAAAGTTTGATATTTTTATGATAATTTGGTGAACTTAAACCAACTTTCTCTAAAGTGTGAAATTTTGATTTACATGATTTTTGTTGTAAAATGAGCTATATATTTTTTTTAATTAACAAAAAAATACCATGAAAAATATTTTGAATATTGCAAAAAAATCGATGCAAAATATTTTTGTAAGTGACTGTACTTGGTACAGCAGTAACTGCCTATGTAACTATATAAAATTTTTTAAATCACTGTTTGAGATCAATTTAAGATATTATCAGTATATTTAAGTAATAATAAAAAAGTTAACACATTTAAGTAAAAAATAAATATATAAGTGCTTCACCTATTCCATTTTGAGCGAAGCAAAATTATTCCTTCTTTTGATGGAAATGCGATCTTAAAGAAATTATAGCATTAAGGGTTGCAAAAAATTCTTGTTTTGCCCTTGAGAGGGGATATTTGTGATAAAAATTTAATTGGCTAACAAAAAAATTGTTTCCAGCAATCCCGGGATTTAACTCGACTAATCCCGGGATATTCGGGTCTTAAAAAAGACAGGGATCCCGACATCCCGGGAGCCCGTGATTGACATCCCTAGTATCTATGCACATACGTATCCATGAACGAACGAATAAAGATCACCCAGCACGGCGTGCGAGAAAAAAGTTATTTTTTTGCAGTGACGTCATTTTTTCTCGTTTTGCTCGTCGCTCTCTACATTTCTGTCCTTAGTTTTATTCAAATACCACAAATGTATGTTTTCTTCGAAAATACTCAAGTACTACCAGCAAAGTACTCTACTGTCAAATACCTTTTTCTCGCAGTAGTTGCGGAAGGCAAAGTAAATACTCTAAGCGTCTTGCTATTGATCGGTAGTTTACGTACGCTTGCAGAAACTGGTTTATGCTTACTCACACTTGATGCGAACGATGACAGTAAAGGAGGGAAAGTATTTGCACGGCGATCGGATGTCTTGTTAGGCCGTTTAAATGGAATTGCGCAGGAGTTTAATACATACATATGTAGGTACTCGTACCCGTCATGCGTCACTTTATTTCTTTTTTCCCCTTCCCTGTACTACCTAAAACGGTAGTTAAGTGAGAGATGAGTGTCCAAGGCGCTCCCCTACAAGAGCGCAGGCACTCAATCCAAAGCGCAAACAAGAGAAATGCATATTTGACAATTACTGCATGCAGCCCAAAAACAACGCTAAAGAAAACTCTTATACTGCTAGCACACCCTCACAAACACCAGATGCAGCCAATCAAAGAGCACCATCTTGCTCTCCAGCAGTCATCAATGCGGACAACAAAGTACCCTGCAGTAAAATTTAGAGACAGTATGTTAAAGCTGTAGAGAGAGAATAAAGAACACGACGGTTTGAGGTTTATGAGT
>NW_016188357.1:0-4153 GCF_001687245.7 Rhagoletis zephyria
TACATACATACATACATACATACATACATACATACATACATACATACACTGCCTGGAAAAAGTATTGGCACAGCTGCTTTTTTAATATATATGTAACAATTTTTATCGTAATATTTTTCCGCAATTTTTTTTTATAAAAATATGGTTCATACTACAACAAAAAAACATAAAAATATTATTTCCAAACTTAGTGCAAAACTCGCGAAAACTCATGCAAGTTTTCAACTTTTTAATCAAATTTTTTAGAATTTTTTCAAGTATGCAGATTTGTAGCCCAATCAATTTTATTGTAATAATATTGTAGAAGTTCTAAGTAGCTACGAATTACCGTTGATTTATTGCAATTCTTTTTTCACGCAGTCTCTTCCATACAAAAAATAATTTTCGAAAATACTTTATATTGAAAAAATGCAAAACCCCTTCAAAAAAAAAAACATTCTCAAAAATAAATACGGTTTTTGACTAACTCCGAACTTGCATTTTTTATACTAGAATTTAATCGGCTACAAAACTTCATACTCAAGAAAACGCGAAAAAATCTGATTAACAAGTTGAAAATTTGCATGAAAATTTATTGAATTTTCGCGAGTTTTGCAAAAAAAAAATCAGAAATTATAGTTTTATGTTTTTTGTTATAGAATGAACCATATTTTTATAAAATATTAGCGGAAAAATATTAGAATGGAAACTGGTGCATATATTGTGCAAAATTCACTGTGCCAATACTTTTTTCTGGCAGTGTACATATGTATATTCCAAATATAAAATTTTTTAAAGGAGTTATTTCCTTTCGTGTATATGATATACATTTCAAATATGAACCAAATCGGACTATAAATACGGGGTTTCCAAGTATCTCGACTCCTGCGCCACCTAGCGGACTAATTCATCTTTCATATTACAATTTCAATTCTCGAGCCCATCGGGAAGTTTGTTAAAAATTCCTTGTCACATTTGGCCGAAACAAAGATGCTTCCATACATTCATCGACATTCTCTAATATCCCGGCACGTCTGATCGCAGCGTGGCTCCATAGGCAGCATAAGGCTCACCTAAGTTCGACAATTTACTCGGCGGAAGTACACAGAGAACCAGATAGATGATTCCATTGCTCACGAGTGTACATCTGTTGAGATGTGCTCTCTGAGGGAAAGAGCGAAAGTCGAGTTGTGAAGTTACTGGCTCTCTGTTGTGATGGCAGCTCTCCTTGAGTAGTGATCCGAGTCACTGCAACTCCACAGCCACTTAGCTTGTTGAATTTCTTTCATACCTCCTTTTCCGAACTCGACGAAGTCACTCAGACTCAGTTAGACGTTTCGTCGTTTAGGCTAAATTTTTTGCCCCCCTGACCAAAAATTATTTCCGTGATCACCCTGGAATCGACTGGAGCTAACGACAGTACTTAACGAGAAAGTCTTTATTACGCCTAAATCTTAGTATTTAGTATAGTCGAACAACTGTAACTGGATACCCAAAGTCCCCACTATAAACTGAATATAGTATGCATGCAGGTGGATTTCACTGTACATATCGCACATCGTCCTCAAAAATGGCACAACTCAAAAATCCTACCCGAAAATATAACTGATTGTGGATGATACAAATACAACACAATGAATACAAAACCAGGTATAATAACTAGTAGTTTTCTGGTTTTCATTCATTTTAGATAAATCCTACTAATTGATTTATGCAAAAAAAAATTCCCTAATTCTTTTTTCTTTTTTAGTTGTACGCCTTTGAAAAAGCTGTGCGATATATGCATTATATTTAAGATAGTAGATTAACGATTAGTGCTAGAAAAAATCTCTGTATTTTGGTCGCATGTACATACATACTTGTGTTCATAAATATGTACATCTGCTCATACATTTTTATGTGCATAGATTGCATGCCTATTTTGCCATTCGTTCAATTGGCGCTTCGCAGTTATGCTCTGATTTGTAAACTTTTAACTTTCTTTTACAAATACATATTTTTTCGCGCATAATTAATCACAAGACATACTACCTTCTTGCTTCAAGTGCCAGAGTTTACAAACTCAGGCACACATGCATACATACATACATACATACATATATGTATGTACATTTGTTTGTGTCCTTAATTTACAAATTTTGCTTTTAAACACGAAACAAAAAATTTAGGCGTTTCTTCGGCAGATATATGCAGATAGATGGCTGTACAATATGATTACTTCAGGGCCAGTTATTTCTTGTTATAGTTAATTTTAATTAGCTTATTTTTATGTGTTAAAAGGTGATTTGATATGAAACGTTTTTCCTTTTAGTAGGGATAAAGTTTACTCTGGTAATACTGGCAGCAATTAACCAGTTAAGTTTCTTTTTGCATAACGTTAAAACGAATATTATATCGATAACTACAAGATACTGGAGGCTATATCGACCGTTACATGACTAACGAAATCGAATATGGTATAGATAATTATGTATATCGAAAAACATTTCGGTAAATGTATCGATAAATACAACGATAAAAATATCGATATATTTTTTTTCGCCATTTCAGTACAATCTTCCTATATATTTGACAAACTTTTCTTGTACTTAAATCTCTTTTCTGCTTAAATAAGAGCTTTTATTTTTAAAATAACAGTTGCTTTGAGAAAAGTATATAATTCCTATTTACCGCATTTCTTTTGCTGTCTTTTCGGGATGCAGTTGATCGTGTTTTTTCACAAAAGTGAAAAGTTTCACAAAAGCTGATATTAAATAGTGTAATATACAGGAACAAATTAACTATTTTTCGGTGGAATTGAGATCCGAAAAAAAAACGTTAAATGTTATTCTCAGTTTTGAAATATATTTCGCAAAAGAAAAAATAAAAATTATTAATATCCCTGTTTACAAATCTAGGGTACCACTGTCCAATATAAACGCTGAATATAAAATTTTTGATTGTATTTTTGAAATCAATGACCCAAAATTAGCCGGTAAACAAATTTTCAGATTTTCAGCGGCTGATTTTTTGTAGTGAGAGAGTTAATTCAGTTCCTACAAAGTGTTTAAATGCAACCGTTTTCTTTATTAAAACTTGGTTCAAAATATATGAACAGATTTTCGAATTTGTACACTATATTCTTTAGTTTTTTGGCACGGATTTTTTAATATGCTAGGTGTCGCATGTGTCGCATGACGAAAAATACTTCAACGAAAAATTAATCCACTAGGTGACGATAGAGGTGAGATATTCATTAAAATCTATTTACCGTTCGGTTATGATGAAACTAAAACAGGTACCGAGAACAAAAGGTATGATCGAAACTAAACGTCGAAAACCGAAATGAGAACAAAACCTTCGGTAGTGTTTGCCCAAGAACAAAAGTGAGAACAAAACTGTCGGTAACGTTCTCAAAGTGAACAAAATGTGAACAATACTTTCAGGAATATTTTTAAGGCAAAAAACTCTCCGAAACATTCTGACAAAGAACAAAAGTCTAACGAACTTTCTCTCGAACAACAACATTTGGAACTTATGTATCAGGAAAGTTCTAACAGAGAACGAAACGGGAACAAATTTTCCCTGAACTACTCCCGTAAAATGGAAGCGCGAACAAAATTCTTCTCTTAACGTTGCATTAGTTTAAAATGTTTGAATATTATTTTTTTTCCATAAATGGACAGTTTAGCTTAATGGTAAACGGTCTGGAAATTGAAATGAACCAGTTTCCTCTGACTTAGAATCAACAATCATGGCTCGCAATGAAACGATTTTTTATCACCCGGACGGACGGCCCTCTTATTCTTAAGGATGAGTTCTCAAAACTTTTGTTCTCGATTTGTTATCCAGCAAAACTTTCCCCAGACTTGTGTTGTTATTTGATCCTCCTTGAAAACGTTCTCGATATTTTCGTTCTTATTTCGTTCTCAATGAAAACGTTCCACAAATTTTCGTTCTCATTCTGTTCTTATTGAGAAGTTCTTGAATATTTGTTCCCATTTTGTTCTTTAAGAAAATGTTCCCGAACCTTTTGTGCGCTTTTTGTTTCCATTCAAACTGCCCTCAATACTTTTGTTGTCGTTTGGTTCTTTTGTTGAATACTTCGCTTGATTTATGGCTGGAGGTTATGACTCACAGAGCGGCTTAATTTTGCCTGACAAACGCCACAGCTCTATGCAGTTCTTGCCAATTT
>NW_016188359.1:0-4153 GCF_001687245.7 Rhagoletis zephyria
ATTCCCAGTTATAATACCTAATTGTTTATTTAAACGCTTTTTCATCGCATCTATAATTTATAGCTCCGCCAAAAACCCAGAAAAACCCCGAAAAATACAAAAGGGGGGCCAATAAAAAATCGTTAGTATTAAAAAATGGTTATCAAAATGATAAAGTCTCCTGATGAGAAGCAGAGTTTTCCGATCGAAAAATATTGATTTTCAAGAATTCTATACCATTTCAACGAAAAGTTATTTCTATTGTTGGTTTGTACTAGGCTATTTTGATCAATTTGGCTTATGTGCAAGAAAAAACTTTNTTTTTCAAATAAAACGCCCCAGAAGATGCCAAGGAGTTTGGCGAAACGTCGGGCAGCAAAGTGAAGAAAGTTTTTTCTTGCACATAAGCCAAATTGATCAAAATAGCCTAGTACAAACCAACAATAAAAACATAATTTTGAAACTGATCATCAACTCATCGTTATAGAAAAGTTATTTCTCTCCCATACAAAAATACATGGAAAACTTTTAGGCGCTTTGAGCGACCTCTAAATTTTGTTTTGATTTCAAAATAAAAAAATCGTGGTATACTTTTTTCGATATAAAACAAGCATAGGGGTGAGAGCATTACAATTCCGACTTTACTGTTTTTGGACCACCCGAATGTACATCTGCATGTACATACATAAGGAATCGCCTATATACTTGATACAATATACATATGTAAATATGTATTTTGCTATATATATGTGGATTTGTATATGCCAACAGTTTCCTCAATTTTATGGGCACTTAAAGAAGCCGTAGAAGAGAAATAATAAAAAAAGGTGTTGGCAAAAAATAAACAGTCAACTACAAAAAAAATTCTCACCAGCGGAAAATCTATCAAACGCCGTCATGTTATGGTACACCACGGAAGCCCCTCAGCTTATCTTGTCTAAAACAAATTTTCTGTTCAAATTTATGTCTAATATACGAGTAATTTTATGGTGGTTACCTTGCGCCGCATATGGCTTAGCCTCAACATGGCGCTCTACATACATACATACATACAGACAAATATTGAGGATTCGTGCAAAACAGCAAGTTGATTTATAGGCCTATTACTTCCTCTTTTTATGAATTTGCAGTGAGCTGGACTTTATTAGCATCGATCACAAACGTTTTCACTCTTATTCGCCAGCAGAATGCTCAGAACGTTGAAATGTGTTTTAAGGCGCAAAATATTAAATTATGATACTTTTTTACCACTGAAATTATCAATAAATTTAGAAGTGGAAGTACTATGTACTTCATATGTATGTAAATATGTAAATTCATATAATATATAATTTTAAATTTATATGTGCTCATACATACATATGTCTATGGCAAAATTATGCTGCTCTTAGAGCTTTTTAAATCACACATTTTTATTACACACGGTGAAATATTTCAAATGTGGAAGCAGCGGCAAAAATAAAGCAAGGTAAGGGTGTAATGAAGAATAGAAATGAGAAATTAATTGGAAATAATAAACTTAGAAGAAAATTAGTTTGCTTGGTTTGTGCCGGTGAAAAAAAAATGGACAAATTGCAAACGTAAAAATGTAAGTTCATGCGAACCCGAACCCGAACCCGAACCCGAACCCCATAGATTTACCCGCCGCGGGTATTCTTAAAATTCGTCTTTTATCGGGCATTTTTCAGAATTACTATTACATAATTTCGAGCTCTTCTTTATTGAGATAAAAGGTAATGTGCATGTCGTTCTTAGGAACGCTCGATTAATCCATTACAGGGGTACACATACGGTAGCGGTCATATCTATAGCACGCTATTTCAAAGTAATATTGTTTGCCACTTATGTGTATTTTTAAGAATTTTCAATTAAAATACAGTTCATTCTTTTACAACATCCAATGCACCCAAGTTTAAAACTTTGTAGAAAACTACAACAAAAATGCCGAAAATTTTCACCCAAATTTCAAACTCTTTTCTCAGAAGTGTTAGATTTTTTTGAGTATACAGTTTTGTAGTAAATTTTAGTCTAGTAATGTGTCAGTTTCAAGTGGCTAAAAATTGCTGTTGATTTTCTCGATTTTTTTTCGTATTTGCTTCCATATAACGAATAAACACAATTTATTTGTATATGGAAGAAAATTGCAACACGTTCGGCAAATTTAATTTTAGTAGGATGAAGTGCAAATTTCAAGACGCTAAAAAATCGCGTTGATTTTTAATAACTTTTTTAGTTGACATTGTGGTGGATTTTCTTCCATATGAAGTATGCTCGACAATTTGTTTTGTATGGAAAAAATCCTAAGTTTAGAAACTTTTGGGAGTAATTGGTAAAGTCTGTTGAAGTTTTATAATTTTTGTACAAAGTTTGAAATATGGATTTACATATGTGACGCCGATCGAAGAAACGTCGTCTTAGCGTCTTTTGGGAAAGAAAAGGTAGCAACTCAAAATTTACAAATATGGATGAAAAATTAAAAATCGAATTTTTGGAAGCTAAGGTGTGTTTTTTCGGGCGCGTCACATATATAGTTGCGTAAGCTTCTATGAGTTCCTATTTACACACACTTTTCCCATATATATTGCATACATACTTACCATATATATTTATACATACATATTTATATAATTGTAAGAACTAATTATAAGAGAAAGAAGAGTAAGAGACATATCAGCTTTTACGTTTTGACGATTTTCTTTTTTTTTTATATTTTCCATACCAATTTTTATTTTTATTTTTTCAATTTTATATAGAGCCTGGGGAAAACTCAAGAAATACCAAAAAAATTTCCGTCAATGTTTTCAACTTTTCAATTCGATTGCTTCGAAAAATTTTGAGTACGCCGTTTTGTAGCCCATTAAATTTTAATATAATAAGGTGCAACTCTCAAGTCTCCAAAAATTACCCTTGATTTTTGAGAATTTTTTTGTCAAGGGTGTTTCGCATTTTCTTCCATGAACAAAATCTATTTTTATATGGACGAAAATGCGCAAAACCCTCGACAAAAAAAATCTCGAAAGTCAACGGTAATTTTTATAGACTTGAGACGTGCTATATTGCTAATTCCATATGGAAATGTCCACAAGTGTAAAGCAAGCAAAAATTAAGCATTAAAAACCTGTTTATTCGTAGTCTGTGATTCTAAAATCATTTGTAATTAAAAAGAGCCACTGCATTGCACTATTTAATACATTTTATTTTAAAAAGTACGTACATATGTACATACAAACTTATGATTTACGGCCTCATTAAAGTTTCACGAAACTCTTTTGTGGAGTATGAATTTAGATGATATAAACCTTCATTTTCTTGTTGTATTTTTTCTAATAGCTGCTTTCGGTTCGTCAATGAATGTACGAAAATTTTGATAGTTTGGCTTTTATTAAATGTGATGCATACTTGTAACACAAGGCCCTTTTTATTTTTGACGCATCACAAAAGAGACAGAGTTCAATAAAAAATATACGTATTAAAATAAATTATTCGTGTTTTACAACATTTTTGGAAAGGTCTAAATAAATCTTTCCCCTTAAAGAAATATTTCATTGGGTTCAACAATTAACTAGCCATAGATGTAAACTTAATAAAATATTAAATTTTTTAAGCGGAACCTATTATTTTTTAATTCAAAGTCAAACCTTCTAAAGTCACTTAAGTTGTTTTAATAAAATGCTACAGAAATATGCACCATAACGTCTAATAATTAAATTTGTATGTACTAATATCAAAATTTTTNAAACTTTGCTGGCGGCGCATGGGCCACAAAACTTTTTATTTAATATGCTTGCACTTTATATTAATTCAAATTACAACTTCAAATACACTATAAACACTTAATAAATCACACTTTGCACTTAAATACTTAATTTAAATCACAAATTTAGTAAAACTGTTCACTAGAACCGAAGCGCGGAAAAACGAGTAGCAAACATTAGCAAAAGTTCAAACACGACTGAGGATACGGAATTGCGGATGGCAGAAACACAGGGTGGAAGGAAATCAAATTATAAATTATAGTACATATTCAATGTAGTTGTGACACAAACCTCATAAAAAATTCATTCTAATAAATTTTCTAATATGTCGAGGAAACTTGGCATGCATGTAGTACTAAAAATATTTCCCATGACTCTTCTTCTTCTTCTTTTTTGGCGCTGTAACCGCCTAAGCGATT
>NW_016188360.1:0-4153 GCF_001687245.7 Rhagoletis zephyria
AGAGGGGAAGAGAGGGGAGCGACGACGGGCGAGGGCAGTCGGCCGTCACAGAGCAGAGTTGCAGGGAGCGAACGAACAAGAGAGGCTCCAAGAACGAGCGAGTCAGCGAGTCAGTCTGTGGCGCCAAGCAACATTGTGTGCGCTGGATGGCTGTTGCTGTTGCTGCTGATGATCATGGTGCAGGATGATCAGCAGCATGTGCTGCCTGGCGCCAATAAGTGCTCCTGCTCCTGCTGCACTTGGCCAGTGTTCGCTGCAGTCCTCACTGGCAGGACTCGCCGCCAGCTGAATCCTCCTCAGCGCGCGGCAGTGATCATCATCATCGTCATCAGCCGCAGTGGTGATCGAGGAGACTCGAGGACTAACTCTGCCAGTCAGTCTCATTGGTGCTATCATTCTCCTTTGCTTTCGCTTTTNCTGGCAGGACTCGCCGCCAGCTGAATCCTCCTCAGCGCGCGGCAGTGATCATCATCATCGTCATCAGCCGCAGTGGTGATCGAGGAGACTCGAGGACTAACTCTGCCAGTCAGTCTCATTGGTGCTATCATTCTCCTTTGCTTTCGCTTTTGCTCCCCTCCTTCTTCTTGATTTTATTTGCCATTTCGAACAGTGCGCACAGGCCCCCACTGCTGTGCACTTCAGCAGTGCATCTTTCAGCAATCTATCTCTCTTTCTCTCTTCTAATCACATCAGGCCCGATTGATAGTGCCACGGCAGCGGCAACAGCAGCATCCGAGCAGGAGCAGCAGTAGGGGCATCGACCTAGCTGCCGCCGGCGATGATGCTGACGTGATGGCGATGTCGGTGGCGGTGGTGGGGGCACTAGAATAGCACCGAAGATCACCACCACCAAAGAGCACCGAGCCTGTGTGCTGGTGAATGGATGGAGAGGGGGAAGGAAGGGAAAGGGAAGGGAAAGCAATGGTCGTCGCTGGAGCGAGAGTCTCTCCCAGCCGTGTTCTCCACCAGCGGACCCAAAACCTGTTTTTGCCAGGCTGGTGCGAGCGAGTGCCAGCGGAGACTGCGAGTGAGTGTGTGTGTGCATGTGCCTGGGAGCTAGTAAGTAATTCGCAATTGAGCAGAGTCGGCAGCCAGTTGCGAAAGGACAGAGAGTGCGGCGGCAGTGACTACCCAGAGCGGAGCCTCGCTGGCTGAATGCGACCACGACCACGACGACACAGACCGAGTCGAGCCCACTCGGAAAACGGGTTGCCCAGAGAAAGAGAGAAGGAGAATTGAGCTGCCTGACAGCGACCACGGAAAGCCGACAGAGAGCACGGACGGACGAGCTCACGGACAAACCTCAGACAAACTCACGGACAGACGGGCGCGCATGCGAAGCCAGGCAGCAGCAGCGGCGGCACTTAGGTCCAGTGGAGAAGGAAAACTGAAGGAGAAGAAGGAGAACTGGAGAAAGAGCAAGTCACGCTGAAGCTTGAATATTGGGCAGAGGGAGAGAGAGAACGGCAAGGGCACGATCAATCTCACCTGGTGGTGTCCACTAGACTAGTGAGCTCACTGGACTCCAATTACCAGTCGACGGGGGACTCTCTCCGCTATTGAACAACTACTGAAGGCGCTAGCCGGTCGGCCCTGCTGCTAAACTTAATTCAAAGTCGCGGGCGCGGCGTCCCTGGTGTCAGTGCTAGCCTGTGCCTTCTCCCGAGCTAGAGCAAGCAAGCNGAGCAAGCAAGCTCGGGCACTACCACTAATAATAAAAAGGACGCCACCGAGGCACAGACACAGCAGCAGTCGGAGACTCTCGGGGGGAAGAGAGGGGATCACGACGAATAGCACCGAAATAGAACTGCCATTTGTGCTGTGCTGTGCTGTGGGAATGACTGCAGCGGCGGTGGGCAACTAATGCGCTCGGGTCGGTAGGAAGGAAGGAAAGAAGGAGGCAGCGAGGGAGAGAGAGAGAGAGAGAGAGAACAGGCGGGCGGACAGGGCACCATCGAACGCACTTTTAGTAGTTTGTGCACTAGTAGTGGTGCCAGGCACTGCACCGTTTACTCTCTGGTTAGCAGCAATGGCAAAGTCGGTGTCTTCAGAGTGCCTGCAGGGGCGAAGGGAGACTAGAAGAGAAGGAGAGAAAGTGGAAACTACGATTCGGTGTGCTGCTGCTGTATAGTGTGGACTGCAGCACACCACCAGCACACTTTCTGGCCAAACATTTTGCTCTTTTTTCTCTTCTAGGGAAACTGTGTGGGGGCTAGGCTCTGCTGCCTAGGCTGCCTCGAGCCGAGCCGAGTTAGTGCCTTGCTTCTAGGGAAAAGGCACAAACACACGCTGACAGGCGGCACTGATGGAGAAGAGACCTCGCAGACTAATGTGCTGCTAAAGTGGAACTTGTGTGCAGTTGTCAGCCTGGTCTGTACTTGTGCGGTTGCCGAGGAGCTATGACTGTCATCTCATGCAGCTCATGTTCCTGCTGCTGCTGCGGTCCGTCACAGTCACAGAACGACCAGTCAGTCAGACAGTTTGGGCTGCTGTTGCTGTTGCTGTGTGTACACACATGCACACCACACTACAGTGCTGATTTATATGGTCGGGGGAGAAAGTTGGCAAGAGGAGGGGGGAAGGAACACTATTTCGTTCGGCTAAAGGACACTGACACTGAGAGGATAGAAAACAGGCACCAGGGGTGTGGCAGGAAGTGGATGCTAGCATTGACGCTCGCTCACTGGCTGTGTGCTGCATTGCTAAGTTGCAGTGTTGCAGTTGTCACCAGAGACCTAATGGTGGCAAGTGCAAGTGCAAGTGCCGCTTCTCAGTGTCAAGTGTGCTGCCGTCGCTGACTGACTGTCTCCTCTCTGAACGTGTTTTCCTCCACCGCCAGCAACAGTTGATGCTGATGAGGATGATGATGAGGCAGAGGCAACAGAAGCGGCAGCATCAGTTGCAGCAGTCGCAGTAGGGTCGCCAGCAGGCACGCGTGAGCACAATCATTGTGCTCTGCTCTCTCCAGTGCTTTCTCTTTTCTCTTTCGTCTCTGAGCACTGCCATTTGCACAGCCACTTTTGGATTGCCCATTGCGCAACCAGTGAGAGCAAATAGAACAGCAAGGGATCAGAGTGGGAGAGGGAGGCAGACCAACCAGAAAGAGTCAGTCATTCAGTCAGTATTGAGTAGTAGTAGTAGTAGCCTTGTCACACAGGCTCTGCTGGTGATGCAGGCCGAAAACAGGCAGAGGACGTGGAGAAAAGGGCGCCACCGGATCACAGCAAAACTATGTGTCAGTGGCAGTGCCTGCTCGCTACTACCACCACCACCAGCAGCAGCAGCACGACCAGCAACAGCACCAGCTGCCACAATCGGCGACCAGAGCGCACAAGAGGCAAAGAAAGAGAGAGCACATAGCACTGGACTGACTCTCGGCTACACCCAATGCCATATCAAGCAAGCAAACAAACTAAACGTACAGAAAACGTAGTCTGTGGTCCGAGTGATAAACGAGGTTCCTGTCACGGACAAGGTCCACCCTCCACGCTGATCAGACCAGCATCTTTTATCGCAAGTTCCAAGTAAAAAGTCTCTGCTTTACAGTGATAAAAAATCATTCGCAGGAAAACGACAAACAGCGCAAACTTCCCCCACCTAGGTCTGCTCCTGTCGCTGCTGCTGCTGCTGCTTAAGACGATGACCCGAGGATGAGGATGAGGAGGGAGAGAAAAGCTGAAAGAGAAGCCTGGCAACGAGCATCGCCTCGGTGAGCATTGGCAAGAGGACGGTGAGGGCAAAGAGCGCCCAGAAGAGGCCGCACTGCCAGCCGTCGGCCATGAAGCAGGCCAGGCCCAGGCTGCCTAGGCCGTGCTGGCAGCAGGCTACAGCAGTAGCAGTAGGCGAAGGAGATGGTCAGAGAAAGAGACAGTAGAGCACCAGCAGCAGCAGCACCAGCAGCAAACAGCATTTAGTCGTTGATCAATCAGTGAGTGAGTGAGTGAGTGAGTGACACCAGCCCGGAGGAGATGAGATGATAGGAAACGATAGAGGACAGACAAGGGAGAGAGAGATATGTGGGCAAGGAAATGGGGGGAAAGAGAGAAAACGAGAAAGGACCGGTGAGAGATGGAGAGTGGGGATGCTATGCCTGCCTGCCACAGTGCCCGTCATGCCTGGCCGCCTAGGGGCCATGGGCCGTGACCATTAAAGG
>NW_016188361.1:0-4153 GCF_001687245.7 Rhagoletis zephyria
AGTTGAACTTTTTTCTCCTCGTAAATTGTTGACTTGGAGCGGTGAATAGTAGAAACAAAGGGAAATACATACGATGTATGTATCGTCTCACTAAATTCATCAAACGGCAAAAACAACAAAAAGCCCAACGTGACAACAACGGCAACAAATGGGAAGTATCCACAATGACGATAGCTTCTAGTTTGCTGCAAAAAAAAACATTCGCATTGAAGTACATATGTATGTATATTTAAGTATATTTCTATATACATACATATATAGACATATTCATCTGTACGTAAATAGGTATTCATACAGTTTGTACCATGATTCAACGCGCCACGCATGACAACAAACGAAGCTAATGAAACCAATGCCCAATTCAAAAAAAAAACACGCATAAAATCGACAATGATTACCGAGTTTGCGATCGTGCGAATTTTATGGAAAGCACACAGGGCATGGTTCCCACATCAGTAGAAGTACATATATATGTATATAGTATATAAACATGGATGCATAAAAATTAGTTCACATATCGTCGGTTGGTTGAGTGGAAGATCGCCCTATGTCGGCTGCCGCCTCAAAAATGCCCTATCTCAATATACATAAATTCAATATAAGGCGTTCTTCAACCAAATTGGGAAATGGAGCGTTTTTCAACCATTTGCTCTGAGATGGAGCGTTTTCGGACCGCAAGCCGAGATAGGGCGATCTTTCACTCAGTCGACGATATGCGCCCAACAACGATATCTACCCGATTTTAAGAAAGTACCAGCACGGAAATCGACATAATTATGATAAGCCCTCATCAGCGGTGTCTCTCCATCTGAATTTTTGTATTATTTTTTCTTCTTCTTCTTTGAGCAGAAACCCATAACCTTTGCCACTTAACCATCCATTCCTTGCTTTTAATTTTGGTAATAGATTAGGGTTGCACGAGACCATTCTAAATCCCTAAGCTTGCGTCCCGGTTCTCGCACTCTGGGCAACGGGAGCAGCCCATGTGGTATATGCGGTAACCAACCCGTGCCTTGGGTCACGGCAGAAAGAGAGGGAGCTTCGGTGGCGCCAGTCTGAGTTAGTCGGTTCAGCCAGTTTAAAACGATTTCACAAACGACTCGATTGATATAGAATAAGGACCACGATTTACGGAAATACATGGCAGCCATGATCGAGTGCTTATATGTGTGCACTACAACCCGATCAAGGTGAATTCTCTGGTCCGATCCACATCCTAAAAAGCTTTAGTCTAAAAGTCATTGCCCTCAACATGCAATATTTATTTTTTACGTAGAATGTCCGGACCTTCTATAGAGACGGTACCTCCATCCAATTTCCGGAAGTTAGGAATGGCCCACCATGACTTGCATTCTTACTTAAATTTTTCCCCAGATGGCATTTGGATGAGCAACCCTGCCTGACGTCTTTATGCACTGCCCAATAATTGGATAGCTCTTCGGCCTTATGAATAACTCGAAAATGACCACCAAATGACTTCAGTTTCAAAAAAAACTGTTGCGGGCCCTCCAATTATGTACTCGTCCTCCACGTAACCTCATAACCTTTGGTGCCACGGTAGAGAACCCAAAGCCGTGCACGAGTATCCTCGGACAGCCTGCTGAACACACATTTCCTACTCGTCTCTAAAGATAATAACAAAATTTCCAATTTGTAGTGTAATCCCTCCTCCTAATGCGTCAGTAAACATCGGAGGTGGTCATTCTTATTCTGGTAGCTTTTCCCTCTGAGCTAGACAAAGACTAAGTTAATCTTTATTCACTTAGGGCTGATTTCTTCAACTCAACTTAACTTAGTTTAGCCATTTTTTGGACTTAAGCCAAAAGTTAGCCTACTTTTTATTCAGCTTACTCTTGAGCCCTAAGCTGTGAAAAGTGGTCAAGACAATGATAAGGGTTTCAGAACAATAAGTATAATACCTTTTGTACTCAAGTGGTTTCAGAGGCTCTTAGATCTGCACATTTAAAAGCAGGAATCTGATTTATCGCGCTGGCCATATGCCTTCCCCAAAATGAAAGTCTACGTGGAGCCTCTTAGACGAAGTGGCTCGAACGATTGAGCGATCGCTCTACTAAAAAGAGTTAGCTTTCTTTAAAAACATACTTTACGCGCTTACAAAAGTAGAGCTAGATTGTTGCCTCCGGGAATGGATATACAGATATATTTGATGGAGGATGTGCGATCTTGGGTCTATTGTGCCCTCAGAGCTCTTCATAATACCTGGTGCTCTAATGAAACCAAACACTTTCGGAGGCGGCAGAGAGTGAATATGCCTATCCTCTGCCCACAACCCTCCCAAGTGTGTTAGCTTTCTTCTCGCATTTGGCATCTTGCTCTGAAAGGAAACCCCACAGTTCTGCTGTCATGTCGCAACAATGGCAGGTGTCGTCTGCATAGATTCCTAGGGTATATGGACCCTCATGCTGCAGGGACCCGTTAGCAGCACTTAAAAGACACTAGGGTAATTTACCAGCAAAGAAAGAAAATTATCAACACCGTCATAAAAAAATTTACAAAAATAAACATAATTTTTTAGCAACCTAAAAGTTGCACTTTAATGTACTCAATTTGAATGGGCTATAAAACAGCATACTCGAGTGGTTTAAATTTTCCTTAATTTCTCCAAAGTTTTAAATTTTGATCGACTTGATTTTTTGTTGTAGGATGAGTAGGATTTTTATAAAAAAAAAACTTACAAAAAATTTACCATTAAACAAATTTGGAATGTCGTAAAAAAGTCAATGCAAAAACCTTCTGTGAGTCATGGTAAGTACACAAATACATATATACATACATATATATGTGAACATGTAGATACACATACATAACCGATGCTCAGATTAATCTTTTGCGAAAAACAATTTAAGATATTTCCTTATGTTCATTTGAAAGTTTCCTTCTCATACCCAGACGCACGCAATTCCTGAGCAAACAACAAATTCAATCCGATCGCAATCCCGCTGGCAGACCCCTTTTCATCAATTTAACAAATATGCATTAAAGTATAGAAAAGAGCAATGGAATTTCGAAACGAAAACGCTCAACGATTCAGAGAATTTCAGCACAGAAACTAAGAAGGGGGACCATTTGCAAAATCCAAACAAAACCCCAACAAAAAATGTGCAGATTACGAAATAAAAAAAAATTAAAAAAAAAAATAACAAAGACAACACAGTCAGTGCCTCAGCAGAGGTCAACGAAGCGCTAGGACCGCTCTACAACACAACGCCACATATCGCTTCTGTGGCGGCTTTTTGGGGCCTCAACAAAGTTATCGCGAACCATGTGGACGCGGCAGCATCAATGGATCTGTCGATGCTTCGTGGCGGCAAAGAAGCGAGTAACAATCAGCAAAATGTGTACTATCCCATGCTATGCTATGTATGTATGTATGCACATACAAAAATATACATCATATGTGTATACATACATACAGACAAAACAGATGATGCGAACGGATCGCTGGAGTTCCACAGATGATTCGAATAATTTAATTGGAAGCCAAGATCGAAAGAAAAACGAGAATGGCGAGGCAAGAACCAAACAAGACCGACTTATCAGCATTCTACAGAGATGACGCGAATGTAGACATATTATATGAATGTATGTATGTAGTTGTAGTTACCCAGCTGTGAATTGTAAATACATAAATTCAAAAAAATATTTTTTCAAACATAAAATTAAAAAAATTAGTATAAAAACTCTAAATTGAAAAAATACATTTAAAAAAATCTCTACCCGAGGACTTGAACCTCGGACCTCAGGAGCGGCACGTTGTGATGCACAGCCAGTCAATTCACATTTCTTAGGACACCACCTGGTTGAAAATACCAGTCGCTGATGCTGGGCTAAACCGCAACCTGGTAGCATTCTAGTTCACAACTACTTAGTAGCTGTCCCTGCAGGGTATTTGTAGGTGATCCTATACTTTAATGCATATATATGTACATATGCACATACATACATATATATATAAGAGTATGAGTGTGTTGGGAGTTAAAAAGAAATATTGCGAACTCAGCAAGTACATAAGTATGTATAACAAAAAGCTAGTTCGATGTAGAGCGTGACCGGATACAAAGCATTGGGATATTGACAGCAAGGCACATATAACGGGTGATTTTTTAAGAGCTTGATAACTTTTTTTTTAAAA
>NW_016188362.1:0-4152 GCF_001687245.7 Rhagoletis zephyria
AGTGACATTTTCATAACAATTTTCGATTTGTAAAGCAGTTAAAATCTTCCTTATTTTTTTATGAATTGGGGTGTTATATTATAAGGAGCTTTTCATAATAATTATCAGCGAGGTAAATATTTTTAAGTCTTCGAAGGCATTTATTTTGAGGCTTACAGCGGGCGATTAATTTCAAATAAAACACAACCAGATATCAGAATTTGTATTATTACCCGAAAGAACAATGTCTGGCATTTACTTTTTAAAATAGTTTCATTCTAATGTTGATCGCAGACAGAACATAACCATCCCATGGACCCACCTACAGGGTAGTCGGGCCAACATTTGAATAAATTTTAAGTAAATGTCAGAGAATGTTCTTTTGTGTAATAATAAAGACTCCGACGTCCAGTTCTGTTTTAAGTGTTTTATTTAAAATCAAAAAAAAGCTCTAGATGGATCTCCCTCTGGATGTTCAAGACTTAAAGGACGGGGCTTGTTCAGTATGATTTCGGGATTAGTTCGGGACTAGTTTGGGATAGCTTTGATGCAGGCCAGTTTGGGGCTGGTTTGAGACTACTTTGCGTCTAGTTCGGGAAAAGTTCACGACTAGTTTTTCATAGTAGTGCGTTCCAAAAAGGTTTTTTCTTTTCATAAAAAAAGCCAAGTAAACTTGTTAGCACAAAACTTTGAGTAATTAAATTAAGAATTTATACACTCGCGCCTGTGGCGTGTACAAATACCCAAGTGAGGATATTTGGCTCCAGGATCCAAGGGGGTTGAGAAAAGGACAATATGTTTTCGCAAATAAAAACAGAGATGCTGGAGATAAACTGTTTACAATTAGTTTCCCCAGCATTTCCTATTTTCTAGCTTACTCCAAGTTTTTTAAATAAAGTTTTTCATTTTTAGAAATCTCTCACTTTTGACCTTAAGAAAGAACACCTACCAATTATAATTTCGTCTTACTTTATGGAGATAGTAAATGATTTCATCTTTTTCCACGATCTGAATTAAAATTCAAATTAATGTCTATGACGGCTTCCGAGATATGCTCTTTTTCGTGAACTCTGTTTTATGGGTATTTAAATACCCAATAGGCAGTAATGGGTTAACATTATGAATGGTTGTGAAACGTAATGTTTTCAATACATTTCCAAAATTAAACATCAATGTGATGAATGTGGTCAGTAAAACGAACATCAGTTAATTTGCCAACCCTTTTTGTATTTTTTTAGAAATAAATAAAATATGCAATATTTATTTGGTAACAGTTAAATTGTCACACTCTTTACAACATTTTCAATAAAGAAAGGTCATTTTCAATGTAATCAATAATGTAAAATCATTACAAGTCCTCAAAGTGCCGAAACAATGGGATAATACGTACGTTCGTATTCAGCTTTGGTGCGAAAGCAATTTTAAGTTAAAAATTATGTTTTTTTTTTTTTATTTGACTTTATTATGGAAACAGCCGGAATGGATACAATTATTTTTAATTAAAATTTCAAGACTAGTTTATCTTATTACGAATACTAATCAGCTCAAATCTTCGCCTTCAATATTGATTATAAGCCTTAGTCCAGAAGGTTGAGATCGAGTAATATGCCTTGGATTGAGAATCAGTCTCGCTAAAACATCCATACTTCTGAACCAAACTAACAAAATTTCACGAATTTCACTCTTACTTTAATTTGAAGTAAATTTTATCATGTTGAAATGTATAGAAGTGGGGTATTTTGGTGCCAGGTAACAAGATCAACGGAAATAAGGTCAATTGACATTATTACCTTTACCAAAGCGAAATAAAATCCATTGACATTGTTGCTCTTTCAAATAATAAATTTGCGTAGCTTCGCGGCGGCCCTTGTCCGCGCGCCCTGATGATGGGCTAAGCATCAACCTAGACAAGTGCACGTTTGAGCAATCGGAATTCGATTTTCTTGGGTATACGATAAACACCCAAGGGTGCACTCCACCAACTAATCGGGTTACTATCGTTAACAATACAAGCAACCTGAGACCATTAAAGATCTTCGAAGGTTTCTAGGTATAATTAATTATTACCGAAGGTGCATACCTCATGTCGCTCAATTTCAGGCTCCGCTAAATCAATTTTTGCGTGACTAAGAAAAAGGATAAAACAAAAATTATTTGGACACCAAAGTTCGTTAAAGCCTTCGAAACATGCAAAAAGAGCGTAGTTAATGTCGTAGTCTGGCACACCCAGCAACGCGGCTCTTGCTATGTCCTGCGACGCTTCCGATGTAGCCATTGGTTTCATTTTCTGGGTTTTTTTCTCGCAAGTTATCACCGCTGAAAAAAAGATAGTACTTATATCGTATACAAAAACTAGACCAAGCATCGCCTCGCCAACCGCGCCAACTGAACTACATTTCTCAATTTTCGATGTGTATCGTGCTCCTTTCGTGCTCTCAAAACTCAGTAGCAGACGCGTTTCCAGGGCTGTGTGCTATCTCTATGGCAACCTCCATATCGGGATGACAACTACATAAAGCCCAAGAAGCAGACGATTAATTAAAGGAGCTATTGAAAGACAACAATTCTCTAATACTACAACAAAGATATTGTGATGAGAAAACAGGAATCTACTGTGACATATCTACAGGTAATGATCGACCTTATATATAAAAAAAAAACAATTTCACCCAAGTTCACGCTCAACACTCCGTCAAATGCGCTCCAAGTATGTGTGGCCAGAAATGAACAAAAACGTGGCATCCGTAGCCAGGAGCGGCGTATGATGTCAACGAGCCAAAATTCACAGACATATTCATTTTCAGCCCATAACAATTCAGATGCCCATTAATCGATTTTACCACATACATACATTTGGATCTCGTTGTTCTTCCTCCTGACAGGGGATATCGTTACTGTTTAACGATGATTGACAGGTTCTCGCGATGGCCGCAGGCTGTACGGCTACGCAATGTGACAGCAGACACGGTGGCGCAAGCATTTTGGACTTACCAGATTGCTCGCTTTGGATGTTCTAAGCCAATTACCGCTGATTAGGGAATACAATTCGAGTCAGTCACTGCGTATCATGGTCGAACGCTGGCACAGAACATTCAAAGCTTCAAAGAGGATGTATTGGTTTATGGAACTAATCTACGTCTACCCTATGATTTTTTCGACAGCAAAACAAATGATCGTCATCTGTTCATCAACAAGATAAGACGGCACATGCATTCTCTACGTCCATTTACTCCAACTCATCATAGCAAAAGGAAACATTTTCTTGCGAAAAATATTACTGACTGCTCTCACGCATTTCTCAGAACGGACTCAGTGCGAGCTCTTTTAGAACCACCCTATCCTGGGCCATACATGGTAACAGCCAGGCCATCAGATCGAGTATTTACACTCAAAATAGGAGAGAAAGAAGTAAACGTCTCCACTGAACGGATAAAACCCGCTTTCATTGTCACCGAAGCCGATACTTCATCGCAGCCGCGTAGCAGCGGTTCGTTCTCGTCATCATGATAAAATTATGCACTTGCAAATTAGGGAGGGAGTAGCTGTGGCAACCACGAAATACCGGAATTGTTGGCAGCCCTTACCTTTTAAAGTTTCCCTTATTCTACTTATTCTTATATTCCTTGATTCTGATGTTTTCTCTATTTCTTTTGTAACCGAGTTTAAGTCGAATAAATGGATTCATCACAACTCGTGTATGGAACATTTTCCAAATAACTTTAACTTGTAATGTCATCTAGTAAAGTAAAACGAAAACCCTAATGTCACATCCTTGGGCTTATGCGAGAATATGCTGATTAACGAAATGCATTGAAGTTAATTTATGTCAGTCAAGATTTTTACTTAGTATAAACAAAGCTTCAGTTCTGCATATAAACTAAGCATAAATTTTATGAATGCATTGCCATATTTACCTATAAGTAGATGCAAAAAAAAAACACAAANAAAAAAAAAAAAAACATTTTTAAATGCCTACTCACACCTGCTATTCATGCATTGCTCTATAAACATACATACATGTACATAAGTTAATATAAGCACTGAGTAAGCTTGCAAAATCACGCATTTTGATTGCTGCAAACACATTAATCCTACAAATAAATATTAATGTAGTTTGTTGTGCTCGCAATCCACGCACCATTCTTTTTTACATTATTTCTTGCTAGTCAAACT
>NW_016188363.1:0-3783 GCF_001687245.7 Rhagoletis zephyria
CGTACGCGCTGCACTTTCCCACGATGGGCCCGGGCGCTGGCAAGCTGGGAGAGCAGGTTAACCTGGGCGCCAGTGTGTACGCGCACCAGCGCAGCACCATTGCCTCCTCTCCGTCCTCTTATCAAGAGGCTTTTCCGGTGTTGGAGCTGCCGTCTCCGGAGATAGGGCGCTCTTCGAAAGGAAAGGGCGGAGGAAAGGGCAAAAAGCTGAGCAAAACCGATCGGGACGAACTTGTGGTCGTTTCGACTATTCAGACGGTCGTAGCTCCTCTCCTGCATAATGTTTCTGCCTCCTCTTCAACTTCCACTGTGTCTACTAGTCTATCAGGCACCACCTCTGCCTCTGCCAGTCTTTCTAGTGTTGGCCAGTCGGTGAGCGGAGAAGTAGAGGGCGGCAAAGAGGGCGGCAAAGAGGGCGGCAAAGAAGATAATGATAAAAATCCCCTATTGGGGTGATGCTGCCGGCCCTTCTCTTCGTAATCAGTCCCGAGGAGGAAGCGTTCCCGCCAAGCAGGGCAAGCAGCCCTTTGACCGATTTAAAAAGTTGTGATTTCACTTTTTCCCTTTTTCATTTCACTCGTGTAATGTTCACCTATTTCCCTCCCCCCATTGCCACTATTGAGATGCGATAATTTATTACACTTAACAAAAATTACATGTAATCATCATATGTGCTGTCTCTAAATGCATTCTCTCTCTGTGTTACCTAGAAAATAGCTTTGTTTTGGCGATCTGAAAATTCTGTCGTCTTCTCTGGACGGCTCCTTTCTGGAAGATTTTGTTTTTCAGTGTTTTTTCTCGTTGAGCGAGCGATTTTCTGATTTCGTCATTGCACTTTAAGATCTCAGCAGATGCGGTCGCCCCTCTCTCTCGCTCTCTCTTTCTCTCGATTGCGTCATCTAGCAAAAACCATCGACCATTCTAAAAAGATTCCAAAAAGACTCAAGGCAAGTAATCTCTTTTCTGTTTGTTGTACTACTGTTCAAATATTTTCTATTTCAGCCACAGCTTCATGAACATGGCCCGCAACCGCTCGACATCGGCTACTGAGCCGGCGATGACTGACGTGGAGGAGTGCCACGCCGGTGAGCTGCCGACGATGAAAACCGAAGAGGGCAACGTGATCAAGAATATGATCAATGAAGCAATAGAGGATACCGTGACGGTAAACAGCCGTAAGGACACTGAAGGCTACGAGCAGCTCCTGGCGGCCATTGATCGTGTGTACTACCTGATGAAGGAAAACAAGTGGCAAGGCTCGGAGCTGGAGAGGAACGCCACTTCAAAGCTGTTTGAGAAGCTTCCCTCCAATGTACGCTTTCAAACTTACGGCCGAATCAAGTTCACAACTCTGTCTCATCTGAAGGAATTCGTGGCCAAACATCTGTCGCGAGCCAACACCGTGGAGTGTGTGCCTTCAGTGGCGAAGTTCGTGAGGAAGGCTATTGAACTACACCCAGAAGAGGACGAGGAGCGCCAGAGCTGGGACCTCTTCATGCCGATCAAGCCAGAGGAGGGTGACCGCTACATGTCGCGCCAGCTTTTTAGTAACTTTTCGAAGAATGCCTAGTGCCGAAGATTTGGTTGGATTGGAGTGACGTCGTCGTCTAACCTAGAACCACTGTTCAACCTAAAACGAAGGANATGACTGACGTGGAGGAGTGCCACGCCGGTGAGCTGCCGACGATGAAAACCGAAGAGGGCAACGTGATCAAGAATATGATCAATGAAGCAATAGAGGATACCGTGACGGTAAACAGCCGTAAGGACACTGAAGGCTACGAGCAGCTCCTGGCGGCCATTGATCGTGTGTACTACCTGATGAAGGAAAACAAGTGGCAAGGCTCGGAGCTGGAGAGGAACGCCACTTCAAAGCTGTTTGAGAAGCTTCCCTCCAATGTACGCTTTCAAACTTACGGCCGAATCAAGTTCACAACTCTGTCTCATCTGAAGGAATTCGTGGCCAAACATCTGTCGCGAGCCAACACCGTGGAGTGTGTGCCTTCAGTGGCGAAGTTCGTGAGGAAGGCTATTGAACTACACCCAGAAGAGGACGAGGAGCGCCAGAGCTGGGACCTCTTCATGCCGATCAAGCCAGAGGAGGGTGACCGCTACATGTCGCGCCAGCTTTTTAGTAACTTTTCGAAGAATGCCTAGTGCCGAAGATTTGGTTGGATTGGAGTGACGTCGTCGTCTAACCTAGAACCACTGTTCAACCTAAAACGAAGGACATTTTAACCTCCACAAACAAAACTGCTTCAACTGTTTCCTTCAACTTTCATAATTTTATATAATTAACATTTGTCCTACTCAAACTGTGAAACCTGCAAAAGAATGAAAATTAACTATCGACATTTCCTCTCCTCGCCTCTTCTCTTCGTCTGCCTGCTGCACACCGGCAGGTCACCTGTTTTCTCTTCTTCAGAAACAAAATCTTCTCCCCTTCTTCAAGGCAAACAGGAGAGAGAGAGAGAGAGAGAGAGAGAGAGAGAGAGAATTTTAGCAGAGAGAATTTTAGCAGAGAGAATTTTAGCCCACCACCACAACAGCACCGAGTGATCGATCTACTCTGGTCGATATCATCTGCAACAAAGAAGAAAGAAGGAAAGAAAGAAGCCGGTCGAATTACTACTCTATTGCGAAAATCACGCTCATGACTTGTGCAGAGCCTAAGCTTATGGAACCCACGAATACCAAATTGATATCTTGCCTGTCATTCAGTTCAGCTCTGTTGACATTGAGAAGATTTGAAAAAAGCAAAATTGTGTGTTGTTTTTTCTTTTCTTTTTACCACCACCACCACCACCACCACGACAATGGACTTTCGACGCCTCAATCAGACCACCTTTGACCGGCTGTCCTCCATTCTGCGCCTGCAGGCCTATCACATCATGCTCTTCCTCGTTCGGGTCGTCTTTCCGCCGGAGCAGTACCTGGCGCAGAAAGGGCGGATGAGGCTGCGGTCGCTCAACACCCGACTCGCCCTCCTCCTCACCGCCAACAACTGGGCCGTCCTGGGCGGCCATGTGGCGCTGATCAGCGGGCTTCTGCCGCGCTACGTGGCCATCTACGGCGAAGTGCTTCGCATGCCGCACTACGACCGCTTCGCCTCGCACGCCATCGTCAGCTTTGCCCTCATCGAGTGGGTGGTGCTGGGAACGATGCTGCAGACGGCCCGGGGACGGAATGGCATGCTCCTGGTGGTGGTGCAGATGATCGCCGATGGCGGCAAAGGCGGCGGCGGCGTGGACATCGAGTTTGGCCCGGCGGAGACGAGGCGGCTGATCAGCGGCTACACCCGACGGCTGTGGGTGTCCACGCTGGGGCTGAGGGCGATGATTGTGGGCACGGTGGCGCAGGTATGTCCTTTGGGTCTCCATTTTTCAGGGTTTGTTTCTAAATCGGTTTCCNTTTTCAATCTGTTTCTAAATCGCTTTCCATTTCTATTTCTATTTCCACCTACTCCTCTCTCCCCTTTAGATTGTGCAGCTGGCGGTCGCCTTCGCCGGCGCCTACCTCGCCGGCCACCTGCATCCGCTGGAGGTGGCTGCCTACCTGTGGCTGGCCACCGCCGCCAACCTCTACGGCCTCTACGCGATGATCTTCCCCGCCTACTTCATGACGCACCTTCTCTTCATGGTCCGCCTCTTCAAGTGCCGCCTCCACCGGGCGCAGGCCGCCCTCCTGGCGGCTGGAAGCTTTGGCAACTCACACACCGGGGTGAATCGCTTCGCCGGCGAGCTGATGCGCCTCCACCACCAGCTGGTGCTCTACAACAGCGGCC
>NW_016188363.1:3890-4152 GCF_001687245.7 Rhagoletis zephyria
GGTGGCGATGGAAAAGGTGGCTCTTCATCGCTGACCAACGGCGGTTGGCTCATTCTCATCATGTTCGCCGGCTCCTACGCGGCACTGCACAGCATTTACTTTGCCCTTGCCTACTTTCCTCGTCAGGCTGAGGTGCTCTTTGCTCTGCTGGGCGGCATCGCCGCCAGAAGTGGTCGTTCTGGTTATGCTGAACGAAGCAGACCACATCACCATCAGCAAAGTCAGCATCACCATCAATTGCAACAACAGCACTCAACATTGA
>NW_016188364.1:0-4151 GCF_001687245.7 Rhagoletis zephyria
TTCACACCAATTCCTACCAACCGCACATGTTAACGATGGCGTTTTGAGTACCATGGAAAAGAAGGAAGATGACGAAGAAGTTGTTTGTGGAAACAAAATGGATGTGGACAGTTGCGATGACAGCGTTGTCAAGTTTGTTAACCCCATTTACGCTGACGATTTTGGCTCATCACCACACCGAAAGAGCGCTCAACTATCAGAAGAAGAAGACGAAGAAGAGGAGGAGTTGTCAACTGTTCTCCGTCGACCAAACTCTAAGGACGTGCAGAAGTTTAAAGTCGACTATGACCATTACACTGAGAGCGATGAGGAAGACGATGATACCTACCCAACCGAATTTAACCGTGGTGAAATGGAGTCGTTTCTGGCTGGGCAGCAGTCGTCGTCCAAGTGCACCGAGTTTATGAAGCCGTTGTCTGATGATGAACTGTCACCTGTTCTCCGTCGACCGAACTCTAAGGACGTGCAGAAGTTTAAAGTCGATTATGGCAGCGACACTGAGAGTGATGAGGAAGACGATGATACCTACCCAACCGAATTTAACCGTGGTGAAATGGAGTCGTTTCTGACTGTGCAGCAATCGTCGTCCAAGTGTTCAACATTCATGAAGCCGTTGTCTGGTGATGAGTTGATGCCCATGGACAGTCGATCGATTTCTAAGAAAGTGCAGAAGTTTAAAGAGCGCTATGCCAGTGACACTGAGAACGATGAGGAAGACGATGATACCTACCCAACCGAATTTAACCAAGGTGAAATGGCGTCGTTTCTGGCTGAGCAACAGTCGTCGTCGAAGTGCACTGACTTTATGAGACCATTGGCTGAAGATGAGTTGATGCCTATCAATGGCCCGCTGTCTAAGAAGTCGCAAAAGTTTCAGCGTCAACCTGACTGGGACAGTGATAGTGAAGAAAAAAGTAGCTCATACACAACTGCAATTAATCAGCAGTTGATTGAAATCATTGAGATTGATGATGAAGATGACGAAGTTGTCACACCATCTGCGATTACCTATTCATCCGATAATCAAGAAACTACGCTTCCGAATAGAACAAACTACATGAAGATAAAAGATATTCTTATTGGCTGCAAGCAATTAACGCCCGAAATAACTGATTCTGTGTTTAGGTACATTACCTTAAAACAACAGTTATTGCTAAAGTTGTTTGTTGTAAATTCAGCTGATAAATTTCAGTGTGGTATACAAGATCACAGTAGGCCTGGAATTCAATTTGATCTGGTTTTTAAATTTCTCCGTGAACATCTAAACCTAAGGCACAAAATTAGTGTGAAATCTATTGTTGAGTTACAGTACAAGAACAGTAACAACAAGATTACGCGGATGCTCAACGAGCCTTTGGTATGTGTTTGACATAGTTAAAGTTTAAGTTCTAATTTAAAAGTACAATTACAGTCACAGAAAACGAAGGACTTTGTGGTTCAACAACTTCATCATCACTACTACTCAATCCAGTCAGCAGTCTTGTCAAATGTAAGTAATTATCCATAAAAGTACAGTATAAAAATTTTTTATTTTAGGTTCCACTAAACTTGGACACTTCTAACTTTGAAACAAAGTTCAATCTTGAAAACATTCAAAGGCGACTGTTGAATTTATTCACACCTTCAAGTGAAGTCGATGGTTCATTGAATTGTTTGCTTGACCACAAAAAAGTTAATGACGGCAAAAACATCAAGTTGAGTTGCTATAAAAAAGCATTTGGTTCAAAATATTTTAACAATGTTATTGCTCACCTTGAAAAGGTGCACAAGATATCTGGCCAGATGATTAGAGATCAATCAACGGTAACAAGCGGAAGCAAAACTTTCGATCTGACCAAAGAACCTCAAAAAGAAACAATCCAAGTATTCCTGCGCGAGCGGAGTCGATTGAAAGGAGACATTGTGACACCACTTTTTGAGTACCTAACAACCGAAACATCAAATGAATTTGTTTTGTATGAGCTGTTAACTCCAAAAATATTTATCACACTAAAGTTTTTTACTGTTGACACGCAAAGAAAAACATTCGTATGTCGTCTTGAACACAAAAACGTATGTACTTTTAAGGCATTACCAAAAAAATACAGAAATAGCATGCATTGCTTCGAACCTATAAAAGATCACATTGCAAATTTCCACAAGATAACTTTATCATCACTTGAAGACATGGTCAAAGAAGGCTGTAGTCCTGAAATCAAGACAATTCTAGAAGGACCTCTGGTAAGTTTAGATTACAACTACAACTACCAATTTTAACTAACATTATTTTAACTACCAGCTACCAGACACACAGACCCTGGCAATCAGTGAATGTCACCGTTTACTCAAGGAGTATTATGAGAAAGAAGAGCAGACAGAAGCAGAACGGCAGACGTTAATTGCAAATGCTGTCCCGTCGATAAGTAACTACCCATCCGTTCAACAAAACGACCCTTCTTTTGCTCGAGCAATAATTTTGCAAATGTTCCCCACCTGTCTGATTGACTACATGAATGACGAAAAAGGCTTTATCAAAGAAGTGGCCCAGCTCGAAGAAGAAGCACTTTCTACCATCCGTAACAGTTTGCAAAATCCTGATCTGAATTCAGAGTTTTATACGTGTTCACTTCGTCCTCTATCAACCGATATCTGCAGTTTGCTTGATGTTTTTATTTACAGTGGTCAAACTAATTTATTTCGATCTCGACAATCTGGTCACAGAAGCAAGTTAGAAAAAGTTAGCAATTCAAAGTCAGTACCGAGTGCAAAGTTTTACAGCTATGTTGCAAACGCTATCAACAACAACCATCCGGTGTATATGAATTGTGTTAGTGGTGACATTTCTGAAAAAGAATCACAATTCATCGAACATTGCGCTATATTGTTTACCTTTAACTCGTCATTGTGTGGAAATGGTAATGAAGGATATACGCAAAGTGCGATCAATTTGAACAAAGATCAAATGCGCAAAATTGGTTGCTATCAGATTGTCAAACTTCTCAAATCAGGAAAGTACGACAAAGACACCAATCTAGTAACAATGTTGACAGCTAAATTCAACATAACATACAAAACTGGACCAGTCGAGACGTAAGTAAAACTACTAAATTTTTGTTTAAAGTAATATACAACATTTTTATTTTTAGTGCATTTTCTCTGACGACCAATCACTCCATTCCAACGGACTGTTCATTGGTATATGGAACAGATTATGTGTACGAATCACAAAATTATGCAGTACACCTGTTCCTCTCTATCTTCACTTTCCCACCGAGAATGACCTACATGTATCTCTACTCGCAAGTTGACCTAACATCCGACGAACTCCAGGAAGCAGTTGCTATGGTAGTCACTAATCACCCGAATTCATTCAAGGACTGTTTTGAAAGGGCTCGAAGTTACTTTCATCTCATCTTCATTCAAAATGTTCAGGAAGCTAACAAAGTGCTGGAAAAGTTTGGAGCCAGTTACCGTCGATATCCTAGTGCTGAAGAAAGCGACTACGCCAAAAGCTTCATCAAGGCTGCAGCTATCCTGTTCGCAAGATTGTACAAAATTGCTATACCATCAGAAAATGAAATCAATTTATTGCTGTACAACTCTACCCATCCGATAACCGTAATCTTCCCGTCTCGTCCGCCAGTCGATAGGATAACCAAGTTTGTCGATCTCAGTCAACTTCTACCACCCGCACTAAACAGCAGCCTGCCATCAACAGAAGAGCTGAAGTCCAATGGATTTGACATAAATCCAATTGACTTTGACCGCGAAGACCAAACCATATTCGATTTTTGCAATTATGGATCGATGATGAGAATGCGAAGTTGCCAACAACATTCCAAAAACCTACCACTGGGATTAGGTATGAATAAGATGCCAAACGAAACCATGTTTTTTAGATATTCACATATGTTTCCACAATTCTATCATTAAATAAAAGTTCAGTTTTTGTGCCTTTTAAAGCAATGTGTCAATGTGTAAATAGCCAACATTAAAGAGTGACCCAAAATGTAGGGCTCTTAAAGCACGGGAACAACGTGTAAATAGTCAGGCTCTGCCACAACGCGCAGTTAGCGCGTTTACACGGTGACAGCTCACCTGCGCTGTTTTCTATCAATGAGCCATAGAGTAGCGGGCTGGAAGGAAGCAGTGGCCGTCTGAGTTTACCTGAC
>NW_016188365.1:0-4151 GCF_001687245.7 Rhagoletis zephyria
CAACTCTCGCGATGGCCTGCTCCTTTGAGAGAAGGGAACTTCGGGACACTTACTACTCGGACTGTGCTACGTGTGGAGATAGCGGCTTGAAGCGGAGACCAAATCGATTTTAAAGGAATAAATTAAAATTAAAACAAGCAAACGAAACCGACGTTGATGTTCTGGAGGAAGAATGCAGCGCATTCAGGAAGAGCAGTAGAGTTGTGCGATCCCCGCAACAAACTCCTCTGCATGCAAATGCCGGCACCACGAGCACGGAGAAAGCCGCCGACGTGGCGCAGAAGGCTACACCTTGCCAAACGACAACTCCCGGCAGCCGGGATAGTCGTCTTCAAATACCAGCTGCTGCAAACAGTGACAAGCATGTCACCGCAAGCTTGGGAACTTGCGAAGGCATTGAAGATGAGCAGTTGGCCCAGATTCGGCTCGTCTTGAAGAAGATGCAGATTGCTGTCTACAAGCAGAAAAATGTGTCTATGGACATAAAAACGGGTATGACCCAAATCGAGAAGAGCTTAAATATACTAAGCTACATCCGAGAGCACCGCCGGAAGGGTTCTACCCTTTCCGAGCTGCGGAAAACTGGCCCTGGCCCGCAAAAGAGAGGTCGAACTCGATCCGACTCCCCTACAGGCGAGCCGGAAAAGAAAAAAATACTAATTATAATAATAATAGTAGTAATAATATTATTATTAATAATGAAAATTATAATAATAATGCTAATAATAATAATAGCAATAATGCGCAGAAAACGGTACCAGATAACCAATGGAAAATGGTTGGAAAACGTAGAAAGCCCAAGCCAGGGCGAGCGCCAGGTGAGCCCTTGGTCAATAAGGGCGAGGCGACCAGCCGCAAAAAAAGAAGAGGGTGAGAAAAAAGAAGTCTCGCCAAACTAATCATTAAGCCAGCTGAAGGCAAAACGTATGCAGAGGTGCTGGGAACGATATGTGGTAAGCTCCAACCTGAGAAGACGGAGAACGTAATTCGATCTGTTCGGAAAACCCGCGAAGGCGGCGTGCTTATCGAAATGGAGCGCTGTGGCGACCACTCAGCATTTAAGAAAAATGTGTGCACTGCCATTGGCCAGCTTGGAGACGCCCGTATTCTCACTAGACGTTTACGCCTAGAAGTTCTGGGCATGGACTGCCTAACCACGGCCCCAGAAGTGGAGAACGCTATACGTAGGGAATTTGGAGACAAGATGAATGGCCAACTTCGCATCTCTCTCCTCGCTGTAAACTCGCGAGAACAAAGAATGGCTGTGGTGGAAATCGACGAACTGCCAGGCCGGACTCTTATTGAAAAGGGGAAGCTGCGAGTAGGTTGGATTATCTGCCGTGTCTGAGAGCGCGCGGATGTCCAAAGGTGTATCCGCTGTCTGGGATATGGCCACAAAAAGGCGGCATTCAAAGGCCCAGACAGAAGCAGTTCATGCTGGAAATGTGGTCAGCAGGGCCACATAGCCTCTGCATGTAAAGAAAGCCCAAGCTGTTACCTGTGCTCGGCAGGAGATGAACAGAAAAATGCCAATCACCTGCCCGGGTCGGGAGCGTGCAAGGCCTTCAGGGATGCCCTCGCTGAGGCTAAGACAAAGCTTGGGAGAATATAATTAAATTTACCCAAGGCAATATGAACAGGAGTAGGGTAGCTGATGACCTGCTGGACCAATTGGTTCTCGAATAAAGAGCAGACGCTGTCATCATCAGTGAATCCTATAGAACAAAGGAAACCTGGCATCTTTTTGGGAACGAAAAATTACACTGAAGATAGCACAACGCCGAAACCGGTTTGTCTCCAAACCAAATTTGACAAGGGATGACGGAAAATCGTTCCACAATACATCAGAAACCTGGCATGTTGACCAATCAGGCTCGGCCGCGATATGGATCGCTAACTCCAACCATCGCGCAGAGAGCAGCGACAAAGTCCTTGTCTTCAGGGAAAAGCTCGAAGACCTTGAAGAAGAATTGCGCGATATAGCCGGCCACATAATTGTTGCTGGAGATTTCAACGCAAGAGGCGTGGAATGGGGTATGCCCTAAACAAACATCAGGGGAAGACTGGTCCTTGAAATGGCAGCCCGCATTGGCCTGACCATCCTCAACACTCTTTCCCTGACATAACCCTGGTCTCAGAAAGCCTTCTTCGAAGGGCTGACGGATGGATAGTGATGGAAGACCTGAGTGGTAGCGACCACAACTACATCAGCTTCCAAGTCACCGACACAACGCGAGGGCAAAGAAACCATGCGCTGCATTCACCGGGCTATACTGGTGAAATGACCAAATCTCCCAGCTGCGACGGGCCTGCCATAGAATGTGGAGACTTGAGGCGCTGACCAGAGCAGCAGCCTACAAAAGCGCTAAGAAAGCACTTGGGGCCGAGATACAGGAGTAAACGGAACTGCTGGAAAGCGCTATGTGACGAAGCGGATCGCGACAGCCGGTTGTACGTACCGGAATGACTCGGGTTTCACCCGACCAAGGGCTGTTGTTTCGGCGATCTAACCCCGTTTAGGTCGGCGAAGTATCTCAGAAGTTGTCCGTCCATAGGGCTACATTCACTACGTATTCTCCTACTCAGGGCTGGCATCGAGTCAAAGCCTGGGCCAGAAACATACACCTGCTGTGTATGCCGGAGACGATTACACCACAACTCCACCTCAGTCAAGTGTAATGCCTGCGAGGGGTGGAGTCACCTCAGAGTCTGCTCGGGACTACGGACACATAGACAGTGGACCACGTCGTACGTGGCCCCCTGTTGCTCAAACAGAGCAGCCTCCACGGCTAACCACGGTCCGCCCGAGCAGCCCCACACACTCACACAGCAGCCACACACAGTCACCACAACACAACAACATAATAACACCACAGACCGTACCACAGCCACTACAGACCAAACACACACAACCGCACCGCCACCCACACGCCGCCGCCAACAACTCCTGGTTCCCCCTACAATCTGCACGGTATGTCAGACCAGGATATTCCGTAATGTGACATCAGTCAAGTGCAACACCTGTCTTGGCTGGTGCCACTTTAGGGCATGCTCAGGTTTGCGTACCACGCGAGATTGGACTGGGAACTTCGAGGGCCCGTGTTGCGCTGCTCGGTCGCAGACCCCAATTGCGACGCCCCCCACCACCACCACAGGGCGGCAATCACCTCAGCAGCACACACAGCCAACGGCGGCAAGAACATACACTTCACTTACACCCCACATCACGACACGTCTCCCGAACCACATGAAGCTCCTTCAATTCAACTGCAACGGGCTACAGAGCAAGATTGAGGAGATAACCGTCTTCACGTGTCGGCATGGTATATTGATAGCTGCGGTCCAAGAGACGAAGTTGCACAGCAATTCAACTTTGTTGAATTGCGCCGGGTACAACGTGCAGCGTCGAGATCGCGAGCGAGATAATGGTGGTGGCTTAGCGTTCATCACGCACCACACCGTGCAGTATCGTCTTATCGAAGCAGACATCGACCGCAGGGATACCACCCTAGAATGTCAGGGCATCGCTATCCGGTCAGGCGATGTCGAGTTCGAAATATTTAACATATACATACCCCCTGTCACCTGCTGCCCCGCAGGATATCACCCTGATATGGTAGTAGGTGACTTTAATGCGCACCACGATCTTTGGCACTCAAGCCTGTCAAACGATCGTAGGGGAACAGACTTGGCTGAGCAGATAGACGATTCGACATTCTGCACAATGAACGACGACGCACCCATCAGGATTATGGGTAACTGCAGTAGCTCGCCAGACATCACAATAGTCAGCGCTGGTCTGATAAACAGCATAACGTGGCGACCTATGCTGACTCTAGCATCAGACCATCTACCCATAGTCATCTCGATAGATAAACCAACCGACTTTGCCTCCGCCAAACACCGGACCTATATCAACTTCTCTAAAGCTGATTGGAAAGGTTACGCGGAGTTTACCGAAAACACCTTCGCAGCGCTCCCCACACCAACCGACGTCCATCTCGGTGAACGTAAGTTCCGCAGGGCTATCACCGCTGCTGCAGCTCGCTTCATACCGGCAGGATGTATATCGGACCCACGTCCAAACTTCCCTGCCGAAGCGGCTGTTCTAGCCGATGAGCGTGATAGCCTTCGTCAGGCCGATCCCGGAG
>NW_016188366.1:0-4151 GCF_001687245.7 Rhagoletis zephyria
CTTTGGCTATTAAATTGGCCTTCAAGATGTACGAGTAAATAGTGTAGGAAAAATCAGGCTTGGAAAAAATATTTACTTCAATTTATAGTCACTTTAGGTTAAAAAAAATCCTTAATTTTTTAAGAGAAAAATAAAAGTTTAAAATTTAAATTCGTTTTTTCATAATTTTTCAGTTGCAAAAGTTACTACATTTGTTTTTTAATTTTTTTCCTTAATTTTTTTTTTTGCAAATTTGTTTTTTTTTTTAACTTATTAGTTTTAAATTATTTGCGAAAATTACAAATTTTAATTTTAAAATTCTTATTTTTTTTCTAGTTTCCTTAATTTTATTTTACTAATTTTAATTTACTTTTTACTTTTCTTAAATTTTTCCCCATAACTTCGTTTACACCATTTCGAAAATTTGTATCGCGCGAATTGCAACATTAAAATAATTCCCACAATCAGTGTGAGCTGAGATCAGTAACACTGACTTGTCACTTTGCGATGACTCTGCGGCAATCGCTGGCCCCATAAACCGTTAAATGAACCGGAAAAACATAAAACAGCAAAATAATACCTAAATTAGTGCAATACATTTCAACAATTACAAAACAGGATTTACATAAAAATTGAATGAAAAAATTAACACCTAAATGAACTGTATGAAAAAAAAAACAAAAAAAAATCATCATGAGTTGAGTAACATTATTTTGCTCTTCATTGTTTTCATTTATTTTTCCTGTTTATATTTCAAATGTAGCAAATTGCTGCTGGCAGTCGGATAATTACAGTGTTTAGCAGCTGCAGCAGTACTGTCGCAAGTGTGAGATGCATTAGGTTCGGTGTTGAAGTTGCTACAACAAAGCCGCAGCGCTGCTTCAAGGTCATTTAGGCGTTTATAAAAAAAAAAAATTGTTCAGTTTCAATTTCATAGTAATTTTCCAATTTAAACTAAATTCATTGTTGCATTGCTGCTTGACTTATTTTAGGTTAGGTATAGAGTCGAGGAAAATAAAAATGAAAATAAACAAAACATGCTGGTGGGAAGTTTAGCTGGGAACAATGTGAAAGAGAAAAGTGAGTTACTGGCATTGAACAATTTTTTCCTGTCTTGTGGGACTGGAAAAGTAATTTTACTTTAAGTTGAGAACGCCTTTAATGTGATTTTACTTTTATGAAGCTTGCAAAGTTTTTGGATGAATTAAAACTTGTTCGATACTTGCTGCTACCAAAAAACAAATATTTTTATTATGCCATGCCAACTTCAGATACAAAAAAAAAATTGTTAATGAAGCGCTTATAAAATTGTTTAGTTCTACTAATTTGTTTTTAACTGAGAATATGGAAATAAATGGAAAAATGGTGGGGAAGGATTACGAAACAAAAACTAAAGCAGAAAATAGGAAAATCGAAGGAAAATATAGTAAAAACCAAAGATATAAAAAAGACAAAAGTATAATAAAATAAAAATGAATACAAACAAGCAATAAAATTAGTGTTAGAAGAAAAGTGTTTTTCTTGCACATGGAAAAGTAGATCATCCAGCCTACAACAATAGCAACGAAATTAGGTTAAGTTAAGTTAATGTGGCAGTTAGTCCAAAAGACCGACTAACTTAGACCTCATTGACTTTATTTCATGGAACCATTTTAAAGCTCTTTCAAAGTATAGGATTGGTTTTATAGATAGATACGGATGGTTTCGTGCGGGAGCTCTAACTGCGGAAGGGTTGTACGACGGCTGCTTCCTCTTCCTCATAAACAAATATTTAAACATTTAAACTTAGCTGACCTTGAAAGACATTTTTTAGCCCTTACTGCCGGTTTTGCAAAAGCAATTTAAGTTAAAAATATTTAATTCAAATAAAAAAATTAATTTTCAATTAAAATTAACTGAAATTATTAATTTTTTACTCAAAAATAAATAATAATACTTAAAGCGAATTAAAGAAATAAGAGCGTGTTAAAAATGGTGTGTAAGAAACGCTAACCAGAGCAAACTTAAAAATCAAAAAAAAAATCTGAAAAGTTTGAAAGTTAAATAATAAAAAAAATTTATAAAATATTATGAAAAATAAAAATAACAAAAAAGGGAGGAAATTAGCACCAAAACAAAAAATTAAAAACTTCAAAATGTATGAACAGTGAAATGTAGAATAAAGCTAGGAGAAAGTTTCAGAATAAAAAGTCAAAAATAATAGACACAATAAAAAATAAAAATAAATAAATCACAACAAATTAGGAAATTATTATAAAAAATTTTGAAAGTAACAAAATGTAAAAAATAACAGAGAATCCTTAAGTAATCAAAGAAATATAACTTAAAAAAAAAATATTAAAAAGTTGCAAAGCAAAGAAAAAATAAATATTTTAAAATAAAAAAAGGAGGCTTCCATTCAATGCCTCTATCTGCAATTTTCCATAAAATTAGTTTTTGACATAAAAATCCAACTAATATATGTATGTATGTATATCGCTAACTTGAACAATTTACTATTGAATTGCAAAGTTGAAATTAGCTTCAGTGATGCCAGCTAAGCCCAGATCGGTTCTGACATCGAGAGTACTATAATATAAATAAATGTTAACACCGCCCTACCTGAAATACTGCAACAGAAAATAAACCTAAAAGAAAAATTATTACGTTCACTAAAAATAAAAGTTGCAACAAAGGCGTCACAAATTTGAATGAATTGAATTTCCAAATCTCTCTTTGCTAGCACGTTACACAAATTTAAAAAGCTTCAAGCTATAATGACGATCACAATTTCAGTTGAAAAGCAAAAATTTACCTACCTACCTAACAATTGTTGCACCCTTTACAATAGCACTTACAACAACAATAACAACGACAACAACAACGAAGTATGCCACCTACGGCTTTTTCAAGCCGCTGAACGCTTGCGGTTGCAACACGCATGTCAACAAGCAACAACAACATTGTTTTACTTTTGTTAGTTATCTCAATTCTCGGCGCGTAACTGATACATAAATTCTCGCTTTATTGTTGTTGCTCGTCGACACGCTGTCGTCAATTTAACACGCCACGCTGCGGCACGTTTATGACACTTTGTTGTTGGAGTTAAAGCATAGACGCGGACACCTTAAAAGCAGACAATCGTGATCATTAAAACAAAAACCAGTGATATAACAACATCAGCATCAACAACAATAACAACAAATAATAACGATAAGTAAGTGTATCGATTGCTCTACAAAATTTAGTTCACTTTTATTTGATTGCTTTTTATTGTAACCGGCTGTGGTTTAGTTGTTGTTGTTGTTATTATTGCTGACTGCATTAATGACATTACTTGTGTTATGTTTGTCTTTATGCAATAATAATTTTCATTGCAATTGTTATTATTGTTGCTATTGTCACTCAAATTAAGGTGGATTGTGGTCTATGGCGAGATGATGACTTGGCGAATAACTAGACGAAGCGGAAGCGTGCATGGTGAAGATAATTACATATAGCTGATTGATTTAATATAAACAAATGCATACATATATACAAACATACACATATTTGTATGTATTTTAAAACTTGACACTGCATTTGCCTCAGCCATAGAAAAAATTATGGGACATTTTTTTATCGCGTTATTTAAAATTTTGTATTATTTTGCTAACTAAAAAATTGTGTCCTCTAAAAAATCGTATTTATTTTGCTTAATTATCCAGTGGTCATTGTATTTTTACTAAAATATTTTTTTTTAACTGTCGATTTAATAATTTTGCTTAATTGCAAAATTCACAACGCATTTGCAAGTACTAGCAAAGTTGGGTAAAAAAAAAAACTAACAAAAAACACCCAGCCGAGGTCAGTTGTGCACTTCACGCTTGTATGCAAGCGTAATTTTTAATTTTCTTGTCAATCAATGCAATTTTGAATTTATTGTGCTTAAATGCATTTGATTAGGTGTGTATTTTCGAGGCTGCCGCCAAATGAGTGGCTTTTGGTGTCAAAGGGCCAGCTAATGATGCTTGGCTAGTCGGGGCATAAATTAGCGGATAAGTGTNATGATTTTGGTGCAAAAAAATAACAATATACATAAGGCGGACAAAACTTAAATTAATAAATTAAGGCTTGTAAAAAAATAAAGCTTGAAAGAACGAGTTTTTTTTTAGAAGCGGATAAGGAACAAACTAGTTGAAATCAAAATTGTA
>NW_016188367.1:0-4151 GCF_001687245.7 Rhagoletis zephyria
GAAGATGAAGGGGAAGATGAAGAATAAGTTGTAGGTTAACCTGAAGATGAATATGAAGATTTTGGTATATATTAAGATTAAGGCAAGACAAAGATAATGCCGCAAAGGACAAATACAAAGACAAAGTTTCATTACATCCGCGCGTAAAATTTACACGCACTCAGTTCTTTTCAATCGGATTGTGTGTGATTTTTTAAACACTTTTTTCAAGTCAACATAACCTAATTTTTTTGCTCGCTCTTCTTCCCGCTGCTTGCCGCACTCTCTTTACATTTCACCAACCATCACTGCGCTGAGTTACCGCCAAAAAATTAGCATATTCCATATTTTATTCTGATGTCAATGGCATAATGGCCGCNGTTTACACGCACTCAGTTTTGTTTTTCAATCGGATTGCGTGTGATTTTTTAAACACTTTTTTCAAGTCAACATAACCTACTTTTTTTGCTCCCTCTTCTTCTTGCTGCTTGTCACACTCTCTTTACATTTCACCAACCATCACTGCGCTGAGTTACCGCCAAAAAATTAGCATATTCCATATTTTATTCTGATGTCAATGGCATAATGGCCGCTACAGCATTGCCTTAGCCAGCCAGGAAGCCACCAAAAAAGAAGGGGTGAGTTAGCAATTAACCCTTGTTGCGAAAGGAAGTACTTTTAAGACTCACCTCACGTGAAGCAGACGACTCCTGCAGCTAACCGTTGCGCCATTCCGGCGGCACTCTACAGTTATATGTAGCTACATACTTTCAACGCACTTCAAATGCTGCTCTTATTAGCTACTCAAGTCCTTTTTTTCTTTTTGGTTTTTTGCTGCCGCACATATCCTTACATAAGTGTGTGGCAGAAATTATGATAAAAATACGTACCTACATATATACGCATACTAGTACATACAAATGAACGTCCACATTCATACATGCACGGGTATATAAAATTATGACGTTGACTACCGCCCTCATCGCCTATGAACTCACTCAGCGACGAAAGCGTTGTAAGTGTATAAGTGCTTCCTTTTTATGGCGGTGTTAAGCGACACTGCTGTTGGCATGTTGTTGTTTTGGTTTGCATCTTGTTGGTTGAAAGGACTTTTTAGTAAACTCTCTTCATATGCAAACATTTTAAAGTAGGTTTATATGTGGGTACATACATATATGTATATATGTATATGTATTGGTGGCGTATATTAGCTCTTTTGCCACTCACATTTGAATTGTGTTCCACATCCTTCCTGTTGCTGTTGTTGTGTTTTATAATAGCCTTACACTTACGTAGCGGTGTTATTTTGGTTATATTTGTTGTTGTTGCCGCTGCTTCTTCTGCTTATTACATACTTAAAGGGATGATTTTTTTTTTGTTAAAAGTAGCTCAAAGTTTGGTTTTTATTTCGTCACCAAGTCACCAATATTTTCGCCTCAGATGTTAAGAAATTTATAAGAAAAGGAAGTACATGTTTCCTTAAAAATTTAAAATCAACAAATATTGATTTGCTTTGAAGGACATTTTAAGCAAACAAAATCTCTTCAAAAACTGGAATTAAAAGTCGTACGTTTCGACTGCCATTGCCATTGAGTTGATAGTGTAGGTGCGGTTGAGATGACTTCTGCTTTGTCCTGCTCGTCTCCGAGCAAGACGACTTCAAACTGGGAGCTTGGATAACGTCTCTGAGTGGGAACGTAAGTAAACTTAAATGAATGGATCAAGAAAAAACGACAGCGAAAACTTAAAATATTTCCGAGTGGCGAAAAATCGTCGATTCTGATTTGCAAAAGTTTCTCCTCTGCGAGAAAAGCCCACACCGACTGGACGGAATCTTCACCTTAAATCGACCAGGAGATGGCTTTCACGACCGGCCCTCAGTTTCTAACGGCGCTATTATCGCAATGAGGTTCAGCAAGAACTCACCGAAGTCTATATTAAGCAGCGAACCGCAGTCCCAAATTGGGTTTGATTCCCCGGGAAAAGCTACAGCTCGACATCGGCAGTACTGGGTCGCTAGTCCCAGTTCGTGCCGCTAGCCTTGCTTAGTGGGGATCTCGAGAGCTCTCGATCGGGGGCGTTCAGATAGGCCTAAATGGCAAGCCACATCGGCGAGGAACCTCATTCGGACTTCTGCATGGCTAACAAAAATATGGAGTGCTACGGTGGTCAGCAAGCAGTTTAGATATTTGAGATATTCAAGAAGAATTCTCGGATACTTGAGTGTGCCAAGCGGGTGGTTATTAATGCGAAGCTGGCAATGGACCGATGGCTGGGGAAGCGAGTGCGCAATAGTGGGCTCACAAGCGGTAAAGTTGACGTCAAGGGGAGCTCTCCCTCGAAAAACAGAAGTAAGTTGGTAAGTGAAAATGCTGGTCAGGCCAACTACGCTGCTTTGGCCGAAGGGACAGTGGTAGAGAGTAGCGTAGAGTTTCTAGTCAGAAGTGTAAATTGCTTGGCGTCGATCACTCTCAAGTTCTGAAAGTGCCGGATGGCACCAAGCGCACTGTCTGTGCTGGCTGCTCTAGCATCAGTTGGAAAAAATTGGGTGGAAGCTATGTTCGAGGACATGAAGAAGAAATACGTTCAGCTTCACTCACTGCCTTGGATCCGAAGAACTGTTCATTGCAAAGTCCCTCCTTCCTCTCACAGAATTCAAGGCGGTCATCAACTATAGCTTCGAGCAGGTAGTCCTCAGCGTCTTCCAAGTCGGTAATTTTTCTCAGCCGTCAGAAGTGGACTCTCTCGCGGTCCTGTAGGATGCCAAAGCGTGTGTAAGCTGACCTCTTTCACGGGTCCGTTGTCCGCCTCAGGTGGACCTTCGAAAAAGTTGAGTATGACTTTGCGGAGCTAGTGCTAATGAGGAAAATCCTGGAGGATGATAGTCCTACAGTTCACTCTCCGACACGCCAAGGCGGCGGCAATGCATGCATATACACATTTATTTATAAAAGTAAATACTGGCATATGCAGATGTATGAACAAACTCCTTTTTCTCAATTATAATTTTCCGTTCCATCTAATCTCGAGTGTGTGCCGATTGGCACACCAGCGCTAATTAGACCACTTCAAATATACATTAATGTTGTATACGCATATGTTTATAGAGCTGACACATGCCATTGGCCGTATGCAACATGGCGATAACAAATACTCTTATTGAAAAATACGAAAAAAGAATAGGAAAAAGCGCAATACAGAAAAAATTGGTGGGAAAATAAAAAAGCATGCCTCTTTTCTACGATATAAGGGCTTGCGCACACAGAGAGCTTAAAGCTGTGTTGACAAACGAACTAATTAACGCGCCTATAAGCGATGAGCGAACAAAAATAGTGAATATATTTCAGCCTGCGCATTAATAGAAAAAACTCTTGGCTTTCGCACCCGCATGGGGATACTATGTGTATTCTCGCAGCGGTTATAAGCTCGCTGATTAGCTCAGCTAAATATAAGCTCTCCAAGTACGCGGGTCCTAATACATACTTTACTTTAATGGTTACTATGCCGACGTGAGGGTTTCTACTCAAGTAATCTTGTACGCCAAGTGGAATAACAGCGAACGTAAAATATCTGAGAGAGAATGGCTTATAAATATAATTTCTTTCAAGTTAGGTTGACTCCGGATTAGAATATATTCAATTCGATGCAATTAGATAAGAACAAAGCACATTAAATTAGATTAGATTAGTTCATTTAGATTAGATAAATTAAGAATAGATTAGATTAAATTAGTCGAGATTAGGTTATATTAGATCAGACTAGAGTAGAAAAATCAAATTACATTAGATTGGTTTATTTTGATTAGATTAAATTAGATAGGTTTAGTTAAGATTAGATTAGATTATATTAGATTAGATTAGATTCAGATAGATTATATTAGCATAGATAAATTTAGATTTTGCTACATTATTAATTGAAGAAGGGATCATATCTTCTGCGAACCACTTATCGTGAAGTAACCTCGTGCGATCATCTTACAAAGTACCATTTACATTATACTGACCTTAGGAATCGCAGCCTGAAACTGGTAAAAGCTTCATAGTGGGACATGATGCCTCTACTGTATGCTGTTACTGTATTCGTGAGACAACCTAAGTTGTGCAGAATAAAAATACACCCAGATTTGATAAATGCAATTTTACCCCACAAATGGGCAGTAAGAGGACCGGTGG
>NW_016188368.1:0-4151 GCF_001687245.7 Rhagoletis zephyria
TTATTGTCCGATTTTGCCCATTTTCAATACCGTCCGTCCTACGCCTGAAGGAAGTGCACANTAAGATATCTCAATTTTTACTCGAGTTATCGTGTGCACAGACGGACGGACGGACGGACGGACGGACAGACAGTCACCGCTTAATCGATTTCTCTTTTCATTCTGATCATTTATGTATACATTTGTCTATATCTATCTCGATTCGTTCTGCCTGTTACAAACAACCGTTATGTGAACAAAGTTATAATACCCTTGTGCACAAGTGCGCTCGGGTATAAAAACATTTTTTCCCTCTATATAAACTCTTGCCCCCTAGATGAAAGGCTGAATCGCCCTTGTATACAAAATAATTAAAGTATTTAAACCGTAGGCATATCACACGGCCAGTCTGTTCTTTTAGTGCGCATACATGGTTCCATAATAATGATTCCAGTATCTTCATTTACATATGTATATTGTAATTATCAATATCTTATAAAGAGAAGTGTAATTTTTTTTTAACCTAAAACTAATAAAGTTAGAAGAACGAAATTCGAGGATGTACATTAGTCCTTGACATATATTTTTTCAAAAATAAATATTGGAAATTTCCAAGGATAATCAAGAATAAAGCTTTCAAAGGACATTTTCAATACTTATTCGTCCTGGTGCACCCTAAAATTATTTTTTTTTCTACTCTACAGAATTTTTCCTTTTAACTGATACCCATATTGTTATTCTACAATGCACCGCATCTTTTGAATATTTTTTTTTTATTCAATCGTATTCTAGAAATTTCAAAGTCCTTTAAAAAAAAATCCTGACGTCAGAGAGAAAAACTAAATACGCAGTTTTACTATGTTTGGCCCCCAGTTTCGTGAATATATTGATTTTTTCGTGTGTAAAATTGACTGTCGCACGGTGTTTTATCTGGGGAAAAAACAACTTTTCGTAGAAATGGTATATAATAGTTAAAAATCAATATTTTTCAACCAGAAAACTCTGTCTATCTGCAGGAGACTCCCAATAATAATACCCAATTATTTATTTAACCATTTTTTTATTGCAACTATAATTTATAGGTCCGCCAAAAACCCACAAAAACCCCGAAAAAGTCAATGGGGCGACCAATCAAAAATCGTGAGTATTAAAAGATGGTTAAATAAACAATTGGGTATTATTATTGCAACTCTCCTGAAGAGAACCAGTGTTTTCCGATCGAAAAGTATTGAATTTTAAGAATTCTACACCATTTCTACGAAAAAATACTAGGAAAGCTTTGAGCGACCTCTAAATATATTTTGATTTCAAAATAAAAAAAATAGGAGTATACTTTTTTCGATATAGAACAATCCTAGGCGGTGAGAGCATTACAATTCTGATTTTACTGTTTGGTGTTTGGACCACCCTAAAGTATACACACTATGAATTTATGTTTTCATAGCAGTTTCAAATAACAATGAAAATTCTCCACTGATGTATTTGTTTAAACATATCATTTGGGAGGATACAATTTCTTAAAAGAGCGAAGTTGTTACTCCTCATATACACTATATCTGCAACCCCGAGTCTCACGTTGTCATTTGCGAATTCGTCAACTTTGGTCGTTTTGTGGTAGTTTTTAAATGCATTTGATTTGCTCCACCAAAAGAAACTCCAGTACCTGCATTATTGATTTAATTGCGCTTATCGAGTCTGCAAGTACGCTCCAAAATTAATTGTAATTATTCTTAACCCTTTCCGGTCAAATCCGTCCCTGATGAATATTTAAATTGTTCCTCTTAATTACAAGGTTCAAAGAGCCTCATAATACCAAAAGTAAAAAAAAATATTCAAAAGTGGTTTCGGGTAGCTATTAGGGCTACCTCAAATATTATATATATTGTACAAAAGTCCGCAAAGGAGTAAAAGCACTCAAGAAATCTCAATAAATAGTTCACTAAGTTTGAAGTAATAAAACTTTTATTTCATTGAAAATGAACTTTTGTATGTATAAAATAATTGATTTTACTGCAGATATGTTGGAATGAATATTTTGTATCTTTTTAAGTATCTTTAGTTAAGATTTGCATTAAAAAATTTTAAATTATCTCCATGAGAAGAGAAATTTTGATAAATTTCAGATACAATTACAATATAAAATACAAATTACCCGTTTTAATAAACCTTCCAAGTTTTTCTGCCTTCAGTAGATCAAGAAACCAAAAACCTACCCTTTACTGCAGNAAAATTATTTTTTTTTCTACTCTACAGAATTTTTCCTTTTAACTGATACCCATATTGTTATTCTACAATGCACCGCATCTTTTGAATATTTTTTTTTTATTCAATCGTATTCTAGAAATTTCAAAGTCCTTTAAAAAAAAATCCTGACGTCAGAGAGAAAAACTAAATACGCAGTTTTACTATGTTTGGCCCCCAGTTTCGTGAATATATTGATTTTTTCGTGTGTAAAATTGACTGTCGCACGGTGTTTTATCTGGGGAAAAAACAACTTTTCGTAGAAATGGTATATAATAGTTAAAAATCAATATTTTTCAACCAGAAAACTCTGTCTATCTGCAGGAGACTCCCAATAATAATACCCAATTATTTATTTAACCATTTTTTTATTGCAACTATAATTTATAGGTCCGCCAAAAACCCACAAAAACCCCGAAAAAGTCAATGGGGCGACCAATCAAAAATCGTGAGTATTAAAAGATGGTTAAATAAACAATTGGGTATTATTATTGCAACTCTCCTGAAGAGAACCAGTGTTTTCCGATCGAAAAGTATTGAATTTTAAGAATTCTACACCATTTCTACGAAAAAATACTAGGAAAGCTTTGAGCGACCTCTAAATATATTTTGATTTCAAAATAAAAAAAATAGGAGTATACTTTTTTCGATATAGAACAATCCTAGGCGGTGAGAGCATTACAATTCTGATTTTACTGTTTGGTGTTTGGACCACCCTAAAGTATACACACTATGAATTTATGTTTTCATAGCAGTTTCAAATAACAATGAAAATTCTCCACTGATGTATTTGTTTAAACATATCATTTGGGAGGATACAATTTCTTAAAAGAGCGAAGTTGTTACTCCTCATATACACTATATCTGCAACCCCGAGTCTCACGTTGTCATTTGCGAATTCGTCAACTTTGGTCGTTTTGTGGTAGTTTTTAAATGCATTTGATTTGCTCCACCAAAAGAAACTCCAGTACCTGCATTATTGATTTAATTGCGCTTATCGAGTCTGCAAGTACGCTCCAAAATTAATTGTAATTATTCTTAACCCTTTCCGGTCAAATCCGTCCCTGATGAATATTTAAATTGTTCCTCTTAATTACAAGGTTCAAAGAGCCTCATAATACCAAAAGTAAAAAAAAATATTCAAAAGTGGTTTCGGGTAGCTATTAGGGCTACCTCAAATATTATATATATTGTACAAAAGTCCGCAAAGGAGTAAAAGCACTCAAGAAATCTCAATAAATAGTTCACTAAGTTTGAAGTAATAAAACTTTTATTTCATTGAAAATGAACTTTTGTATGTATAAAATAATTGATTTTACTGCAGATATGTTGGAATGAATATTTTGTATCTTTTTAAGTATCTTTAGTTAAGATTTGCATTAAAAAATTTTAAATTATCTCCATGAGAAGAGAAATTTTGATAAATTTCAGATACAATTACAATATAAAATACAAATTACCCGTTTTAATAAACCTTCCAAGTTTTTCTGCCTTCAGTAGATCAAGAAACCAAAAACCTACCCTTTACTGCAGCAACAGCGCACAAGCTCTTCAAAAACCACGGCGAAAACCACCCTAATTGCCTGTTAAACTGCAACTTTTGCGGAAGGTTGAACAATATGTTGTACAAGATACTTACAACTAGGGATGTCAAGCTTTCTTAACTCCCGAATATCCCGGGATTAGTCGATTTAAATCCCGGGATTGCTGGAAAGTATATTTAAGTAATAATAAAAAAGGTAACACATTTAAGTAAAAAATAAATATATAAGTGCATCACCTATTCCATTTTGAGCGAAGCAAAATTATTCCTTCTTTTGATGGAAATGCGATCTTAAAGATATTATAGCATAAGGGTTGCAAAAAATTCTTGTTTTGCCCTTGAGTGGGGATATTTGTGATAAAAATTTAATTGGCTAACAAAAAAATTG
>NW_016188369.1:0-3218 GCF_001687245.7 Rhagoletis zephyria
GTATTATATATTATAATTATATTTTGACAGTATCCGTTGTTTCTGATTGGCGCAAAAAAATCTTGCCTAGTGACGAATTCGCCCCTTGACATGGTCGTTGCTCAAAACTATTTATATTCGAAATTGCATGAAAATTGGAAAACAGGAATCTATAAGCTTATCCAGGCGAAAAGCTACCAACGTACCGAATTTTAAGCAAATCGGACCGTAAATACGATTTTTTCAAATAGATCGGTCCCTGGTCCACCGGAGGGTTTTCCCAAAATTTTCTTTCGTAAAAACCTTCTCCTGACAGTTACGAACAATTGAAAAATTAGACAAATCGGCCCACTCGTTCTCAATTGATGAATTACTATACATTTTTCACACCATTTTTATATATCAACTAGCAGAGCACCCGACGTCGTTCGGGGTAAACAAATCAAAATATAAAACAGTAGTACAAATATTCAGTTAAACATAAATTAAAAGAGACAAACTATTTTCTTTCTGTTTAAATTAAGGCATCCTTATGAACCATACTTTTAGCTTTATCGTGCTTCAACTACTATATATTTGTCACCATTTTCTGCACTCCAAATCTTATTTCATGTTTAATATTAGGCGGTTTAAGGTAACGATAGAATTTTTAAATTCACATTAGTCTACTACCGTACATTCCGTTTAGCTGCCTATTCGCTTAGCTGTTTTAGTATAGTTGCACTTTTGCAGTAGAATGCTTATTTCGGAAGGAGATTTATTCAATAAACATTTTTCGTTTAACAGCATCGCGCGGCAAAAAAAAAACGATTTAGTCTTTCCCTTTCGAAATGGTCTAAAGACTGACACAGTTTTAAATATCCGAGTGATATACGTAATTGATAAATACATATGTATCCTCCTTTTACAAACACATTTATATATACTTTATTCTAAACACCTCTCATATATATGTCTGCATACCAAATTTCGATTTCATGTCACTTATGGTTTTGAAGTTACATATATCTGATAAAATTTCCACGAATATGGGATGAGGCACGCCCCCTTTTACAAACTCATGTAATGTATATATGTATATAAGCACCTACCGTATATATGTGTGCATACTAAATTTCCATTTCATGTGACATATGGTTCCGAAGTTATAGCTGATAAAAATTTCCACGACCATGGAATGTGCAACGCCCCCTTTTATAAAATCATTTATATATACCTTAGTATAAGTACTTACCATAGATACGTCTGCATACCAAATTTCAATTTCATGTCACTTATGGTTTGGAAGTTATAGCTGATAAAATCTCCACGAANACATGGTGGTTACCGAAAGATATTTATATACAAAATTTCATGAAAATCGGACCAGCCGTTCGCGAGATTACCTGTCACAAAAACTCATTTATATATACTTTACTATAAGCACCTACCATAGATACGTCTGCATACCAAATTTCAATTTCATGTCACTTATGGTTTGGAAGTTATAGCTGATAAAATCTCCACGAATATGGGATGTGCCACGCCCCTTTTTACAAACTTATGTATATATAGCCTACTATAAGCACCTACCATAGATATGTCTTCATATAGCCGTGATAGCATAATAACGTAGAATAGTTGTTTAGAGCTGGGGTGCTATGAAATCAAAAGCAATAATATGTTTATAATAAAATAGTTTTCATAAATTTTATAATAGTTGAAATACCAAAGTTGTATTGTAATAACTAAATTTTAACTATCTAATTTTTTACTCTAATATTATTCCGCAGCACGTTTTTAGTACTTCAATGCATCTATTAACATAGATGCATTTTCCAATGCAATTATCATAAATTTTATTTTCGACTAGCCAATGCCCGCTTACTTCGCGGCGCCTAATAAGAGCTTTTGCGTTGACCAATGCAAAAGAGCGTTTAAAAACAAAATAAGTCGAAATTTTTGATTTAAGTTGAAACCACTAAGGCGCCGTATCCTCCTCACACATAGGCCAACAATAGTAACGTTGTTATACCATATGGAATACCAATCCCTTTCGGTGTCATGAGCTTTATCTATGGTCTTATTTCCACCTGTGAGATCTCTGCCGAGCATCGTAATCTTTTTGTATGATCTTGCAACTACAACATTGGTGCGATGCGTATGCCAATAAAAGTTCTTATAGGGAAACTCAAGAGCACAGAAGTGCGTTTTCTGTTATAGGAGGGCCAAGAATCCTCGCTGTCTCACAGGATGAAAAGTTTTCCGGTACATTGCTAAATGAGCCGTGTGATCTCTTAAGTATCTTTCAAATGAAGCAATTGATATACCTACGGTGATCTTTCCTTGTTAATTCGCCACTTTTACAATTCGTGGTAAAATTTATGAACTGATATCTGGGTAGATGCAAGACCGCATGATCGTGCATGATGACGTCAGAAAAACTTAGCCCCATCCTTCATTTAGACAAGTGAAAACTAAATTCGTATAACTTAAAAATAGGGCCAAAGCAGACCAACCACACGGGGTTTCTATATATTTCGGCTGCAGCGCCATCCATTGGGTTCATTTTCAGCAAAATCATTGCTTACCATTAAATGAATACGTGCTATGAATTTCAACCTTAACTCCAGCGGCACTAATCGGGTAAATTTTTATCAAAAGAATTTTCCATCATACAGGTTTTTAGCGAGGTTTCTAGTAGCATATAATTGGACTATCTGACAATCTGACGGAACTCTATTCAGTGTTTTTTGAGTTTATTCCGAACAACGAAGACGGCTATCATTTTCGGCAAATACGTATGTAGATAGGATAGTTTATAGCGAAACTCGTAAAAGCAAAGCTCCATTCTTTGTGAAAAATTTAAAAAAATTCTTCAAAATTTTTACATAAATTTTACCTTACTGAAAATTAAAGACAAAGTTACAATAGTTCAATGGGATTTAGAAATCTAGGAGAAAATGGTTCCCAATCGAATGATACTTGCGCGTTTACGTAAATGTATATCGATCCAGCCTTTCCAATAATTACCACTTTTCGCCATAACTACGGTATTGATAATATATGTAGCTGTGTAGAATTTCAGGACGTTAGCGTAAGCAGTTCCAGAGATAAGCTATATGAGAAGTTCAGTTTGTATGGAGGTAAGGAGCCACGCCTCCTATCCCAATGCATTTGAAATACATTGGTTTTAGAGATATATTTGTTTTTTACGTTATAGTCTGTATAAGAATTTTAGGAATATCCCGAGCTACATA
>NW_016188369.1:3373-3828 GCF_001687245.7 Rhagoletis zephyria
GATATATTGGTTTTTTACGTTATAGTCTGTATAAGAATTTTAGGAATATCCCGAGCTACATACCGGGTAATTTTTGGTCAGAATATTTATTTTCAAGGTGTTGCCATATATGAACAAAGTCGATGCAGCTGTTTAGTAGTTAAGTGAAATACATTGTAAAGAGAACTGTATGAAATTGTAAAACGTGACGTCTCAGATTTCTTAATTTTTTGGCAGCAACAACGAAAAGTTTTAATTTTTTTTAGCGAAAAACCTTCCACACAGAAATAAAAAAAAATTAAGTTTGTGGTTATATCAAGCGAAATTTTGAGAACGGGTGCGTTGCTAACTCTAAATATAAACAACGACGCACTGGAAAAAGTTAATACGTTCAAATATCTAGGAATAATGATCCACGATAAACTAAAACAAAAAAAATAAAAATGGATTCTACATTTTCAATTAGAGCTCTAGCA
>NW_016188369.1:3892-4151 GCF_001687245.7 Rhagoletis zephyria
CTTTTGCGTGATGCGCTTACAAACATACAGACAAACATACCAAAATTTTATATTTGGCTTCTGTTGACCTAATAAACCCCCTATTAATTTTTCTTTAACATCTATTATGTACAGATATCGGACTGTTGCAATTTTATTATTCTCAAATATTCTCGTTTGATACCCATATGGCAACACTTAGTTTATATATCAGTTATAACTGAATTAAAATTTTCAAACAAGTGGCAACCCGCTTCAAGAATATTTTCAAAAGTAAGCT
>NW_016188370.1:0-4151 GCF_001687245.7 Rhagoletis zephyria
TTAACATTTCCACAAAACAATGGCTTATGCAAAGCAAATAAGACAACTAGAATCTTTGACAGCTACGAGTAAGTTTGTGTCCAGAGTAGACCACTTTATAGGAAACATTGTCTGAAGTCAAAGATAACTTAACATTTCCTTAGTTAAAACTGAGCTTAGCTTATTGGACATCTATGAAAGAAATACATATTCTTCTTATTCGACACTGTAACTGAAGAGTTTTCCGATTTCAACAAAGCACACCTGCCGTCGAGTTGANCCATCACCAATGCGTAAAGTCCCGTAAATCTTCCGCAAAAATTTTCTCTCGAATACTCCAAGAGCCGTCTCATCGGATATTGTCATTGTCCATGCTTCGGCGCCATATACCAACACTGGAATGATGAGAGACTTATAGAGTGTGGTTTTCGTACGTCGAGCGAGGACTTTATTTCTGAATTGCCCACTCAGTCCAAAGCAGCAGTTGTTGGCAAGAGCCATTCTGCGTTGGATTTCGATACTGAGATTGTCCCCTATAGCAGACAATAATCTAGCCGCTAAAGAAATAGAAAAAGACACCCTCAAGAAATATGAGAGCGTAGGTGTTTCCCCAAAGCTCTCACTGATTTGCATCGATCAGACTTCCTTAAAAAAATTGTATGTGTTATAATAACGTCAGATTGACAAAAGCTAAGATAGAAACATACATATATGCTATCCAAAAAAGCGATGAGTATCTTTCTTTTGGCCCCCTTTAGCAATGGAGGCCTCGCGTATGCGAGCACAAGGACATGGATGCCCTTTCCATGTGAAGAGGAGCCGTGGCGTATAAGCAATATTTTGTTACACGCCTATTCAGGAACGGGATGCTCATCAATGAAATACCATCACGACAAAGGACCGACTATATGGTATTCAACCGAAATTTCAATAGCATGCAATTGAGATACCTTTCTATCTCTCTCTACAGCGATGCTTCTGTGATGGGCTGGGGTGTGGGGGCAGGAGTGTTCATCCTTTTTGGGAATGATGGAAGCATCTTCTAAGCGGAAGACTTTGGCATCTTTGAAGCTTGTAAGGTTTTAGATAAAAGCATGGGTAGAATAAAGAAAGTAACAATAAACTCTGACAGCTAAGCGGTTAAGTTAGCATTAACGCCACGGGTCACCAAATCCAGGAGTGCAAAAAGGAATTATGCTCAGTGTCTACGTCAATAGGCGTCTCTTTTTTATAGCGGCTACTCAGCCCTCCTAGATGGGCTTGTCCCTAAATCGTTGTCGTCAAGTTCAATTAACGGGAGACCCAAGAAATATGCAATTCCGACTTTGTTATTCCTTAGAGAGAGGGGTGTTAGCTGAGTGGGATTTAGGGGGCATGCGAAGAGATGTCTCGAGTCGTGCGGTCACTCTCCGCATACCGGACACTCGTTGGGCACATCTGCATCTAAAGCCAGAGCGAAGTTGGGTTATGGTTGTGTGAGTATCCCGAGACAGACAAAGCTCTGTCTCGTTCGCGACAGTTCGGCAGTAGGTGTAAGTAGACCCCGACTTGCTGGGAATGCCAATGATGGCCTGTTGGTATGCTGTCAGATCCTGAGGTTGTTTTATGAACCTTTAAACTTCGTCCGTCAATTCGTAGAGACGCCTTCTGACTTGCTTTGGCGAGGACTCTATGTCACCCTACCAGAAATTACTCATCCTGTAGGTGGCGCTGTGGCGACATCAGAAGGCATCCGGTGGCTGTCCGGACGTCAAATTGCCTTGTCAGTTTCCCTCAACGTTAATTTGCCTTTGCTCCAGATGCTACCGGCTAGCGACTTGAGAACCTTGTTGTGGCCGTTACTATATTGACAGCTGCGGTGGTATGCGCCGAGAAGGAGAGCAGACTATCGAAGGTAATTCCGATAGTTTTTGGGTTATTCAGTAGTACTGACCTCCTTCGTCGAGGTGATAAAAAGGGTTGAAGAAAATTTTTGTAGGGGGGCGGGTTGGGCTGCTTACAGTGAAGAAGCGAGAAAGTTTGGAGACCCGGACCGTGGCGAGGAAACACTCCCGCAGGACCCAAATTTTTCAGCATCAGCATACATATTCCGACGGGTCCTATAGCTTTGTAGCTTGTCTGGGTTTCCAACCATAGGAACATAGAAGGCAATGAGATGGCGGAGGAATTTACGAAGGTAGGAGCCCGTTCAGAAGCATCCGAGGTTGGTGGACAAGGAGAAAATAGTTTGCATTTTTTCACGAAGGACTCTGACCTTCTAAATAAATCAAGGAGAGAAGTTTGTATTATTGTAGTTACCATTGCGCCCCACTAGTCCATAGGCACGGTGACCATTGTGCCGCTGAATATTTGTATTATATTATTCAGTAAAAAACGAATTCTTTGCCAGAACCAGCAAATCTTCTATTAAATGTGCCCAAAAAGAGTTTAAGTTAGCCCAAAGGAATTTTTTATGCGTCATTTCTTACCTCTAAATGCATTCGCAACGGCAATAACGTCAACAGCTTTTTTGCGGTGTCACTTTCCACGAGCATTTGGTAGCGACGACCCCCTCCTTGATTCAAAATTTCATTTTCATCTTGCAGACTAGACACAAAGAAAAGAAAACAGAGATAACATAAAAACACTTCAACTCCCTTTTCACTCCACACTCGGAGCACTCCGAAAACGCTCATTCGAGGTGGATCTGTGGGAATTCCTTTTGCCTCCATATTCGGAGCACTCCGCATTTAGCTAGCAGGCATGAAGCACCTGGAAGACACATGCAAGAAAACTAACAGATACATATGTCCGGATCTACTTTAGGCGATTTTGGCAAACTCATAAGAGAATCAGATATGTATATATACATATAATTACTATGAAAAGTGCATCAAAGTGACGATAAATGCGCTAATTCGTTCGCTTTGCTACCAGTAAACTATCTTGTCGCAGTTGGAATTATAAATTTATTACTCAAAGTCTTAAGACTCTTAGCAACAGTAGGTAGAAATTTGAGAATTTTTTGTAAAGAACTCGTCACACTTATCGCGCCTTAACAAAGCAAATGCTTTAAAAAGTAACAAAAGAAAATTAGCAACAATAGAAAACGCAAAAAATAAAAAATATGAAAAAATATGGCTTAGCAACAAAGTCATTACACAACCCAAGCGTAGTCATATGATTCCAATTGCGGTAAGTTGAGATAGTTTGGAATGTTCTTTGTAACTTTTTGTCATATCGACATTACAGCCACATAACTACATACACTGGTAACTGTAATAGAGATGCAGATCTCATTTACCGATTCCACGTCACTGTCAGGCATCAGCTGTTTGTAGGGCTCTCTTTGTCACTGACCACCTGACTGTGGCAAAGTGGCGTTACGCTCTGCTTACCCTTTAGTCACAGCACGGTTACTTGCGCAGCAATCAGCTGACGGACAGTGGTTTCGGAAATGGGGAAATACAAGCACCTACACAAGCACGCAAGTACATAATGTTTTTGAAGTCATATGAAAGTTAAAAACTTATTTAATATTTGGTACTTTGCTATAAAAGTAAAAGGAAATGCTTTTAAACTAAATTAAAATAATTAATAAAGAATTACCATTTCTGAGGCTGCAGTACGCTGGCATTGCAGAACTATCGACTACACTATCCAGTTGATTTTAGACGTCATTCGCTCAAAGCTGCCTTTGATTCGTTGAAAGCAATAGTCGATGTCACTATTTTGCTATCAGGAGCAGATTAAAGCCGGATTTACAGAGATGTGTTCCTCGAGTTGGATGGCTACGGCAGCAAAAGGAACCGATTTAGAACTAACTGAGGAAAGTAATTGCTCTCGAACTCATATTATCCGTTTATTTATGGTTACTTTCCTCAAATCATTCAACTTACAACTGAAAAGCTTGCTTTAGGAGTTACACAAATATGTCACTTAGTAGATGCCCGTAACCCCATGACTATGTATTAATATACGGACGTATGTATGTACATATGTCTGAGCACGACGAAGCAAGTTTATGGATGTACATACGCACATTATATTTATGTAAGAATATGTAAGTATATATGTACATCCATATGTACTTAAGTGTGTCAGTTTCTCTGTCGCTGTTGTTGACCCATCGATTTGTATCATTGCCAACAGCCAACAGCCATCAACAATCATCAATAATTTATGCCCATTCT
>NW_016188371.1:0-4151 GCF_001687245.7 Rhagoletis zephyria
TTGTCGCTGTTGTCGCTGTTGTTGTTCAGTCTGACCATGTCTTGGGGTAACTGGCCGAGCATGGGCATCCCTGCATGGCATTCTAATTTCTCCATAATCGACGATCAGCAATGCGGCAAATAGGCCAAGTGCTTATCGCCGCCTGCCTCCTTCATTAGACCCAGTGGCTTCTGTTGCTGCTGCTGCCGTTCCAGTTGGTCAGATGAGACCAGACAAAACACAGACCGACCGATGTGTCGCTGCCGTTTTTGTTGCTACTGCTGCTGTCGCTGCCTCTTCTGCAGTCGATGTTGTGCTGCGGGTCACCATCAGCAGGCGAGAACAGTACTCCCTGCGCTCCCTCTCTAGTGCTCACTGCCAGCCGATGTCATGTTAGATCATAATCGCAGTAGTAATCTCGTTAAGCAAACACACAACCCGCACAAACAAGCCAGCACTGTGGCAATTTAATTTGCGCTTGTTACAATTCGCTTCGCCGCGGTGACCGCCAATTACCCAGTGCCTAATGGTACCCGGTAATGAGTGTCCACGGCAGGCAGAGAGGAGTCCCTTCACTGTCACTGCTGCTCTTCTCCGAACCGGCACCAAAAGTCGTTGTCGTCGTCGTGGTCTTTCTTCAGGTGTACTACCACCAAAAAGAGAAAGAGAGAGTAGAGACACGTCTTACGCGACCATTGGTGCGTTATTGGCTTGTTAATTAGCCAAAAGTGCGCCGACTCCTCTGCCGACTGGACACTGAAAGTGAGTGGACAGAGAAAGGGAAGGCAACAAAAAGAGAGCACAAGCAAGTACATACACACACTCAATCATCTTCTATTGGCACATTCGTGCTCGCTTCTATTCATTCTCAAGTCCCCTTTTTTGCTTTCGTTGCCGCCGTCCAGCTAATTTGCAGTCATGCTAATGTCCTGCTAGTCTCCTCTATCGAGCCAATTAATAAACTGCATTGCACTTGCTTAGCAGAAAGTCCACCGACTGAGCTTGATGATGACTCCAGAAAGGGGACATGGGAAGGGGAAGAGGAAGGGGTGGCGGTGTGCCTTTTTTGTTCCCTGCTACCACTCTTTCTTTTTGACGACTGTAGGATGAGTGCATGTGTGTGTGTGTTTGTGTGTTTTTTTCTGCAGTCGTGTTCAGGACAAGTAGTCATTCTGACCAGTTCTCTACTTCAGCTAATTTGATTATTTCATTAAGATCATTAATGCAAACGCGATTTCACTGGCCGAATGCTTCTTCACTTTTCACTCTTGTAAGCTCAGTGCATGCTGGCCATTGTTGTGTGTCGGTGACTCCATTAGAGCAATAATTAAATGCACTTTGATATNAGTCATTCTGACCAGTTCTCTGCTTCAGCTAATTTGATTATTTCATTAAGATCATTAATGCAAACGCGATTTCACTGGCCGAATGCTTCTTCACTTTTCACTCTTGTAAGCTCAGTACATGCTGGCCATCGTTGTGTGTCGGTGACTCCATTAGAGCAATAATTAAATGCACTTTGATATCAATTCACATAATGGCACCGGTCATCGTCGGACTAGTGCTGCAGTCGATAGCCAAGTTGCAGTAGCAGTGACGACGACAATAGCTTATACTCACAGTTAGAGGATTTAATTAAAAAGTGAAATTAAATATCTTCTCCGATGGCTAATAGAAATTGCTGTCCTGATGGCTGTTGTTTGACTGTTGTTTTTGTGTCACTCACTGCTTTTTGTGCTTGTTCATGCCACCAGTAAATCGAGCGGCCTGCGAGAGGCACACAAACACACAGGCACACATTTCCTAACCCCTTTGGAGCAGTGGACACGAGTCAGCGTGGGGCAGTGTTGTTGGTGCAATGCTTGTCCTTAATTACAATATCGATTCGCACCATGCCGCGAGGGCACTCGGCTTTGCATCCTGCTTTTTTGTCTTTTCTCTATGCCCATCACCACCATCACCGTCACCACCACCACTACCAGGCAGCCATTCCCGAATAGCGACTGTTGTGTTTAATAAAGCGTGTGCATAGCTTCACAGTTTTTGCAAAGAAGTTTTCCTCGATCTGTGCAACGCTCTACTACAGCGACGACGACCACCGCTTTCTTCCTCCTTTTGCACCCAATTTTGGGCGCACTCACTCGATTTGCACCGGTTTTGGTGCAGACGTGTCGTTGCTCGTCCACAGTGCCTCAGTACCGCTGTTCAGTTGTTGGTTTGCCAAAATACACATAGCGGATCTATCGTCAATTGAGTGCTACTGCAGCTTAATAGTACGGCTATTCAGTCGATTGTTGCGCTGATGTACTGAGCTGCACCCAAACGCCAGCTCAGCTAGAGTTGCTAAAAAAGAGACCACACTGCCGACACTTGCTTTGTTTTTCAGTGTTAGTGGCAGTGCCTGTCCTTTCTCCACCAGCGATTATCTTTAAGCTGGATAATTTATTTTCAGATAAATTTTAAACGACTGAGTGCAAGGACTGCTCAAAACAAAAGCCTCACAAGCACTATCGTTGCCGTCGTCGTTGGTCGGCATCACCACCACAAGGACTTGAATGTAAAAAATTAACCAATTTGTTTTGATTGGTCTGTTTGGCTGCTATGGCCATAATCGAGCAAAATGGCAGTCATAATTCAAATTTGAACAAGGAAGCTCCACTATCCAAGATGGCCTTTCTTTCTAGCTCTCTGTTTCCTCCCCTCTGCTTCCATTTGTCGCCGATTTGCGCTGGTCACAATCAATGGTCACAATGGCTGTGCTTGCATTGCCATTTAAATTGAAAAGTGCCAAACTCGCGCGCTCCTCGACCACTGTCTGAGCACTGTTTCAGTGCAACAATCAGCATAATTGCTGCGCACTGGCCCAGTCTTCGCCTCACTGTACTGTACTGTACGGTTTTAGCTCTCTCTGTCTCACTTCTTACTCTGTGCTGGGTGGTCCCTCCCGCGTCGTCAATAGATCGCACTAATGGATCGTGATAATAGCCTCCGTAATGATTTATCTGTCTCATCTCATCTTTCCTTTTCTCTTCTTTTCTTTTTCTTTTTTACAGTGGCAAACTCTGCAAGCAATCTCAGCAGCGGCAGTATGGCTAATAGCCATCCTCGATCGAATCGATTCCACAACAATCAAGCATCGAGCAGTGTGAGTATTTGTTCTTCTTCCTTTGTTTATCTCGTGCTAGCTCTGTCTGTTTGCTGGCAATGACCACTGACCAAATTGCAATGCTCTGATTCGCACTCTGTCGGGCGCACAAATGCCTCAGTAGTTGTGATTTTAAATGCGCCCTTATTAGAGAGCTGCAGCACTGATTAGAAACTTCGATGCACCACCACCAGTTTTGGCGCACGCTGAACAGAAAAGTCTGACAGGCATCACCATCAAGCGAATGGACCTGCCAGTGAAGATGGGAGGCGAGCGCGTAAGAGTGTGTTTGTTAATTAAGCACAAGCAGTTGTTTGTGTCAGTNGCATCACCATCAAGCGAATGGACCTGCCAGTGAAGATGGGAGGCGAGCGCGTAAGAGTGTGTTTGTTAATTAAGCACAAGCAGTTGTTTGTGTCAGTGGTTGTTGTTGTTGGCAGACAGCGGATTTCGTTTACCTATTATCCTCCCTTTCCTCCTCCTCCTCAGTTTGCCTTTCAATTGCATCATTGGTCAGTTAATTAACCCACCGTTGACACCTTTTCAGTCATACCACATTGCCTTGATCCAGTCTGCGTCCTCCAACGGAACGCAGCACCCTTCGCCTCAACATGCCTTACAAAACCGCACAGTGCCGTACTACAGCGATCGATCGAATCAACCAGGAGGGAGGAAGAAGGAAGAGAGCGGTGCTGCCAGACGACTGACATCTCCCGACGCCGCTGAGACGGCTGCAGCCTTCAGACCGACGTTTGAAATCGAAATTAATGAAGAGGATGACCGCGACTTGCCCAAACGTCTTCTACAGGCATGTATCACAGCAGTGGCATTAGTAGTGGTAGAAGTAGTAGTCGCTTTGTAGAGCCGCTTTGCTCGGTGGGCGCCATAGCGTGCTGCACACTGCTGCACTTCATTATTGGCCAAGGGAGCTGCTCTGTCATGGACGAGCATCAGCAACGCCATCAGCAGCTTCGTTAGCAGACCCATCTCTGCCGGCATCTCATTCTCTTTCTCTGCCTCTGCCTCT
>NW_016188373.1:0-4150 GCF_001687245.7 Rhagoletis zephyria
AGGTAGTCATGAATTAAGCGACTAAATACTTAAATATATATTTATACCTGCATACTATGTACTTATTTACATATTTCAATAGTTAAGTAAGTAAATTGGGCAGCAAGGAGATTTAGGGAATATTGACTACATACAGTAGTTATTTATAAAAAAAAAAACATTAGAAATTAGTATTCGAGTTTGTAATTTTCGAGCGCACATTTCAGAAATTAAGAATGCTCGTATGACCATTTGAAAAATATCCTCAACAAATTGAAGGTACCGCCACACAATGGGACTACAGCGGCCAGAAAAAAAAAATAAAAATGGACTAACTAATTGAGAGAAGCAATTACGCAGATTCGTTGCAAAATATCCAACTAACCCAAATCAAAAAGAATTTCTGTTAAAAAACTTATTACTATTATTATTTCTAATGTATATTTTATTAGAAATGTTAAAATAGAATTCTTAAAAAATGTGTAACAATTGTACCGAGCCCTACAGAAGAATCGAAATGGCATGAAGTTTATTAAGTTAACGAAAGACTTAAGACACCAACTTTTCTTGCGCAGAAAATTAAAAATTTTTCCATAAATTGACAATTCACACTAATGATAAACATCTGGAAGTTGAAATGATCGAAATTTCCACTGGTTTATAATTAACAATCATTGTTCTCACTGAAACGATTTTTCAATGAAACACTCAGACGTCCCTCTCATTCTCAACGCTAAGTTCTCAAAACTTTTGCTCTCGTTCGCCTGACTTTTGTTCTTATTTGGCCCTCCTTGAAAACGTTTTCGATACTTTTGTTCTCATTGGAAATGTTCCCGAAAGTTGCATTCCCTTTCGGTTCTTCATGAGACCGTTCTCGAGAATTTTGTTCGCATTTTTTTCTTTACGGAAAAGTTCCCGAAACTTTTGTTCTCGTGCAGAACTAAACCAAAACTGGAACACGTTCTCGGCCTCTGGAAAAATTAGGAGTACCGATAGTTTCTTCATGATCCAATGGTCGGAAGTAAGCCAAATTAGTATGGTACCACCCTTGAGGTTTTCATAAAGTCGAGGATAAGTAAACTTAATCTCAGACCCAATCTCTTCAACAATACTCAGATAATATTTAACCTAAGAGTACCCCGACTTTTCAAAAGTAGTTTACGCCAAGTTAATGTGCCACACACGCCTACTAAGTTTTTGAAAGTTTCTGACTTTAAGAAACTACAACTTAGATAAGTTCATAAGTTTCAAAACCTTCCCTAGGCAGACTATTAGGTATACGTCCTGAACGCGATTTTACAAGTTTTGCAGATACATAATTAAATTTAGGAAGAACGAGTGTACACCATTAAGTTCCTGACTCAAAAGATGTAAAGCAAAGCCCAATTACATAAGTACTTAATGCTCCTTCTACTCCTAATTCATATTGGTAGATTTTGATATACATACGCGTACATTATCGTGGCATGGATAAAGCGCCATTTTCAGGATTTTCAATTGTAGATGCAGTTACATATTTCAAAATAAGATCTTTCGATTAGTGTTATCAGTTTTTGAATATATCACCTTAGGTTTTCGAGATAATGACTAAAATTGTAACGGTAATATATCGACTCATGCGCCACTTACCGGCAAAATTTTTTGTGGAGTTATTACTTTTCATATAGATAGGTTATATATGTTCTACATATGAACCAAATCGACACAAATCGACATCTCGACACCTACGCCACCTATCTCTAGGAATGCCAGCGATTAATCACTTGATTAAATTAATCGATTAATTTTGTCCAATTTACGAATTAATTGTATCGTAGTTTCTGTAATTCATCAATCGATTATTAATCGATTAATTGTAAAATAAATTGAATTGAATTGAAAAAATAGGAATTCTTAAGTTGTCTAAAATCCATCCATGGAACATTCTTTCTTACTAGCTGCATCAACTTTACTCGACGCTGAGGTTCACAAACATTTATTTCAAAGATCCGTTAGTATTGGCCTCAGTAATGAAGTTCTTGCGAAAGGAAATAATGTGCGCAGGTGATCTTATGGTCACTAGAATCAGTAGAAAATGAGTTCGATCTTTGGGCCTCTCATAAACCAAGGCAAAAACTTATGATTTGGTCACCCACAGGGTTAAATGAGTTTTTAATTAAATTTACAAGTCCTACAACCAAAGCAGAATATCTTCGCCGCTAAAAAAATACTCGTTCTATTTTATTTAAGGCTTAGTAACATGAGAATTAGAGATTACACTGTAAAAAAGTGCCTTTAGAAATTCGATTAATCGATTTTTTCTCAATAATTACAATTAATTGCAATTCATTTTTCTTTGGCTAGTAATTAATCATATGATTAATTAATCGATTATTTAATTTTTTTTTCCATCCATGCACCTATCAGATTAACTCATCTTTCGGACTGCATTGTTATCGGGTTCTGAGTCAACTGTGAAGTTACAAATCTCTTGGTCATCGGAGAGTTGGTCTAAAATTGATTTCAAGATTTGCTCCTAGCAAGCATACTTACATACATACATTCATGCAGAGCAAGTTAAGCAAAAGCTTGTAAAAAAAAAAATTATTAATTTAAGAGCTTCGTGAAGTAGTAACATTCTCAGAGACTTTGGAAAAAATCTGTCGTCGCGTTTTTTTACAAATAGCATTCCAAACTTCAATGGCGATTTCCCAAAACCTGCAGAGAGTAACATAGGCCAATCGTTTATCCAGGCGACGATATGTATGTATTTCAATGGATAAATAGTTTGGAAGTAGGTTCTTTTATACGGGCCTGCGCTCATTCATTCTTTCGTCAATCTTCATATTTACTCAATTCCTCACATTTCCTTAATTGTCATTTGAGATCACGCGAATATAATAGGCGAATATCATAGATTATGAAGCTTAAACCGATGAGGCTGCGTGTCAACAATACTTTGAGAGTTTCACAAAATTGTTTCGGTTTAGGCTTTCTAGGATGTTTCTAATTTAAGAAAATAAATACCCATAATTTTAAACAATAGTGTTTTTATCTTATTCAAAACTGTTTGGTAAGGCAATCAAATCTAGCGATTTATTTAGCTACTATTTGACGTTGCTGCATTCACTGACTGAAGTGACTGTGTCTCTAAGTGCACTTTACTATTTCCAGCTTAACTAACCTTTCGCACACCCAAAGCTAAAGCCTCAAATCCTATTTTGCTAAAGGCAAAACCACTAAATTCTTTGCATGAACAATCGACGCCATCACTTTACGCACAAATATTTACAAAACACAAATGGATTTGCAATTTTGCGAAAATGGATTTTCCACAAATAAATTGTTACAGTCAATTCTTAGCATTATTTTAAGCTTTAAACAGCAATTCAAATTGAATGCAGAAAAGCAAAAAAAAGTAAAGCGCTAAAAATCCCTACTTGATTTTTTCAAAATTTTTAATACCTTCAACTGCAACGGCTTTTGTGTGATGAGCAGTCAAAAACATGTGCGTTTTGTAAGTATATATGTAAGTGGATAAGTCATGCAGCTACCAGCAAGAATTGCAAGAAATGCAAATACTTGCAGCATAAATATTTATGCACACTTTGCCAAAATCCGATTAGGCAATGTGTAGGGACGGTTGCCGTTACCGCTGTTGCTGTTATATTTCAAAAATGTATAGGTATGTAGTTGTTGCATGCGGCATGCCACACACCACGCCGCACAATCTGCCTACATGTGCCAATTGACCACATGTGGTAGCCCACTATTTGACGTAAGAGGCACAACACAATGCAACGCTCACCGCTGCGTTAATCTCATTAATCCCAGTGCAAATAATTAGTGTTTTGTACACATTGCACCGACGGTTGGCTGGCTGGCCTGGCTGGCTATCCAACCATTCGCAAGGCAAGGTAAGGCAAGGACAAGGCAGTGCAAATTGGCATCTCGCTGCATGTGAAAGGTGTGCTGGAGAGAGAGTGTATGTATTATGGAGTGATNGTAATTAATATGCACTGCTAGTCGTTTACAAAATACATATTTCCAGGTTTAGTTGTCACTGATTTTACTGGTCCTTCATCCCATCTCCGCCGCACTTGTTTTGCTTGCGCCGAACGCTTCTTTGCCGCCGCCGCCGTCTTCGTCTTCTCTTTCTCGCTGGCGAAAATCCATTAAGGAATGCGCGCAA
>NW_016188375.1:0-401 GCF_001687245.7 Rhagoletis zephyria
AAAACGGTGAAAAAATGTCCCGTTCGCAGATGCTGTGTCGACTTTAAACGTTTACGCGCTAAGTTGATGAGTTTTGTTAAAAACTTTAAGATTCGGTTTCGGAAGATTTGACATAAATCTACCTTTACTAGTGTTATGCTAGAGGATTCTAGGAGTCGTCTTTCATGACTAACTCAAGAAAAAGCAGCATGCTCGATCAAGCCATTTTGGAGTGAGCGAGAAGGAAAACGTTTCAGTTACGTTGTGGCACTTGGCGAAGCAACTTGCCTAGCCTTTGTGCAACTTGCGAGATTAGTTTTTGTGTTGTCTGCGACCCTGAGTTCTCCGACGAGTAAAATCGTTGTCGACTTTGTTGTCTTCTATTTGTAACGAGAATAAAGTTTGCTGTTTTACAATTAGGG
>NW_016188375.1:447-746 GCF_001687245.7 Rhagoletis zephyria
TTTTACAATTAGGGTAAAACAAATCTACTTGACCGGTGAGCCACTCAACCTGACGTGACTTAGACACTGTCAACTCCCGCAGCCTTAGGCCCTGCTCGTTTTGCTGAGTTCATGTTGGCCCAGTTAGTATTAATTAATTTTCATTTTTTTGTTTTAAAACATTTTATTTTATTAATTAAAAAATTTGCATAATCTAACTTCCCTAAAAAAATGATGTTTCTCCATTTCTCTGAACGCACTTTTTTGTTTCTATAAATTACATCGTTCAAGATTTTGAGAAACGGTTTTCACACAACAAA
>NW_016188375.1:838-1603 GCF_001687245.7 Rhagoletis zephyria
CTTTCCGAATAAGTTCTATACGATTTGTTTTGACTCTAAAAAATACACCTTAAAAGTTATCGAGTTGCGGTTTTCACCTGAATACTAAGCTTGCGGATGTCTATTTACTGGCGTTAAACTCAACAGGATTCAACCTTTCAAAGTAATTATTACGGCCTGTTAAAAATTTCATATATTAATTCCATATGATTTGTTGTGTTTACATTTATGATTCTATAAATTACATCGTTCAAGATTTAAAAGCTCAATTTTACCTGAAAGCAATGCAAAGTAGTGCCTATCTAATGGTTTTAAGTTAGAGTAAATTTGACTAACGCAAGTAATTATTTTGACCAGTTAAAAATTTCATAAAAATTCTTATATTAATTCTATATGATTTTCTGCATATACTTTTATGATTCTATAAATTACATTTTTTATGATATCTAAACACTGTTTTACTTAAAAGCAATGCTAAATGTCATCCATCAATTGGTTTTAAACTTAAGTTGATTCGAGCAACAAAAATAATTATTATAGAACCTCTTAAAAGTTTTGTGCAAATCCCTATTTAGGTTCTATATGATTTTTTGCGTTTGCATTCATGATTCTAAAAATTACATTTTTTATGATATCAAGCCGCAGTTTTATATATAAATGGAACGCTAACTAGCATTTATCTATTGGTGTTAAGTTTGAGTTGACTGGACAACTAAAAGTATTTTTTGATAGATTTTTTTAAATGATACTGAACAGAACTTTTTACAAATATTTCACAAATAAACC
>NW_016188375.1:1629-4150 GCF_001687245.7 Rhagoletis zephyria
TGGTTGATCGGCACCGACGGCTTGGGGCACAACGAGCTTGCGAGATGCCGATCAACCAAATGACACCAGTCAATGCTTAAAAATTTGGAAAAAACTAGAGAGTACGTGTCGCGAAGCGACACTCACGCCCTTGATAACATTTAAAACTTTTTTATTTAATGAAAAATATGTTTTATTTGCATCCCGAGTCAAATTCAGAGCTAAAATTAAAATTACAAAATACTTCAATATTGTCACATTTAAATTCAAAAAAATATTTATTTCCAATTAGAGCATCCATATCACCGGTAGGGTAAAAAAATGCAACACCAATGCATCCCAATTTATTCCTGTTTTTGTTTTTGCTGTCAATAACATCAAAAACATAATAAGTATGATATATACTAGGGGTCGGAAATCTAGTAACATAACTCCCATTTTTAACAAAAATCAAACCAAATTTTGAAATTTTTAATTTTGAAAACACAATTTGTTTAGTTTTTTCTATAACCGCTTTAATAATTTTTTGGTTATTTTTAATAGCTTGTGAAAAAAAAAGTTGTGTTAAGATAAAAAAACTTAAAAAACAAATGACAATATTAAAATGTTTCATGTTTTTAAAAACGGCAAAAAATGTTTTTGTACTTTAAAAACATTAAAAATTGTTTTATTTTATATTTTTTTTTTAAAAATTTTACAAGGACAATTTCATTATTTTAATTAATTGTGTTTTAAATATATTTTGTTGAATTTATTACACATTAAAAACTTAATTTGCGTTTATTAATATTTTTTAATTAATTACGGCTAAAACAATCAGAAGCAACACTAGCTAAATTTATAATATCTTTTAACAATTCTAAATTCTTTTTTAACTCTTCAGAAGGAAATAGTTTTTGTTTTAAATCAAAAAATTTTTTTAAATTTTCATAATCTTTTTTCACTTCATCAGAAAAAGCTAATAATATATTATACTTTTTAATTAAATAGATTGAATCTTCTAGTTCTTTAATTGAAGCTCGAGCAAAATAAATTTTAATTGCTATTTTCATTTGTTCTGCTTTAGTTGTGTCATGAATCAGATAATCAATAGAATTTAGTTTACCAGAAAACAGCCATGGTTCTAGCCAAACAGTTTTTCCCCATTCTTTAATATTTTTTTCTGATAATTCTTTATCTCCTCCAAAATAAAAAAAATTTGTTGAACTACTGCTAGAAAAATTTTCATCTACTTTTTTTGATTTTTCTTTCAAACTTGTGTCAATCTCTCCAAAATATGAACATGAAGCTTTAAGTTTTGATTCAATTTCACTTTGCTTCATGCTTTTAAAATATTTACTTTCAAATGATGTTTTCATGACAATATTGCCTCCAAATCTTCCAATTTCAAACCAATGTGTTCCAAAATCAACTAAAAATTCTTGGTATTTTTGTTGATTGTTTTCAAATTTATTAGGAAGATTGTTTATAGCTTCTGTAAATTTGTCAGAAAAATAAAAGTGTTTTGGACTTTTAAGTTCAATGATGTATGCTGATTTATGAGATTGTGTCTAAAAATTTAAATCAATTTAACAAATTTATTAAAACACTTTTAAATGATAAATGTTTTTCAAAATGTTTATCAAAGTACTTACCAAAGCAACAACTTTATTAGTTTCAATAATATTTGACCGTGCTTCCTTGTAGCCACCGCTAGCAGAAAATGCCCCTACGCCTTGATAACTTGCAGAAAGCCCTGCTTGAACCTCTAACGAGTTTTTTATTTCTGATAGTGATGAGCCAATATTAACAGAAATATCTAAGCTTCCTTGTGGAACAATTTTAATCTGTTCTATTTGATCAGGTTTGCTGTAGATTATCTCGTTTATAGGATGCTTCCATGTGTCATTTTCATTGCATGACCATTCTAAAATTACTTTTCTTTGTCCGTAATTATAAGATGATTTTTCATTCATAGGAAAAAAATCAAAGTTCAGTAAGTCGTAGCCGATTCGCATGTTTTCGAGTCCAGGAATTAATGCAAATTGACATTTTCGAAATTCCTTTTCTTTTAGCACATTTTTTTCAAAATAATTATTATTAACTTGAAAATTAACAAAATTTGTAGAATTAGCATTTATGTAATACTGTTGTATGCTAACAACTAGCAAAACTACAACACTAAAAATTGTTTTCATTTTATAAAGTAAAAACTTATATATTTTTAATGTTCAATATTAAGTTCTTTTATATTATTTTGATAGTGAAACATTTAATTTATTATTGGCTAAAAAGTTTCAAATTGTTTTGCAACATTAGGATGAGATTAAAAAACTTTAAAAAAATTTAAAATGTATCAATTTTTCAAGGATAAGCATAAAAATTTTTGGTGCAACAGTTTTTGTGTTAGTTTTTAAAACATTTTAAACTATGCTTTCAAAAGTAAACAAATCATCAATAGCGTAGCTAACCTAAAGTAAAAACAATAGTCACATTAGTCACTTTAAGCAACGCGAAACAATTTACCTCACAGTTGATGGTCAATTTTTCGCCTGGCAAAAGG
>NW_016188376.1:0-4149 GCF_001687245.7 Rhagoletis zephyria
CACACACACACAAACTTTCACTGTTAGCTGTCTGTCTGGTTGGCTGGTAATACTGCCTGCTCCGAAATGGAAGTGCACAGACTTCTTCTCAGTGTCTGCTTAGTGCTGTTTTATATTTAGAATGCTCCTTCACTCTCACTTTCACTCGGGTTCTGGAAGGATGGCTGCTGCTGCTTGCCTCACTGGCACACTCTTTCCATCTTCTAGTTTAGTGGGAGAAAAAGAAAAGGAAGAAGAAGAGGGGATACATTTCGCGCCTATTTGTGCATAAAAATGCGAATTTGAGCCCATTCTAGCTAATGGCGGGCAATGGAGAGAGCTCGCCACTGCAAACTAAACGAGCGTGGAGGGAGAGAGAGAGAGAGAGAAAGCATCAAATTGCCAGTGCCCGAAACTTGTCGCCATCACAGCAGAGCTGAGGTAGTGTGTCTCGGTGACTGTGTCATACCGTTTGTGTGATAGCACTGTGCACTGCCACTGCCAACTCATACAAAAGGCATCCTCTCGAGTGCAGTGAATAAGTTCAGGAGAGGGACATGCAAATGCAACCGAGACAGAAGACGAAAAAAATTGGCAAAAAGAACGTGCACAATAGAGGCAGTAGAAGCACCAGGCACTGGTTGTCAGCAGAACAGCATCAGCATCAGCCGCAGCAGCCGACAATCTGAGTGGAGGAAAGTGGCCAAAAAATACACTGGTGCCCTTCTTCCTGGTTCTATCTTTTTGTCTGTCTTTATTTTCATTTGCACACATTGAGAACACCCCGAACAGTCGATTACAGTTTGGGAAGTTTGCGGCGTCTACAGAGTTTACCGTTGGCATAGAGTGTGGAGGAGGTCAGCACTTCAAGTCATTTTGAACGGCAAAGTCATCTTCAGCAACAACGACCGCGAAAACGACAACAACAACAACCAAACTGGAGGACTGAACCAGTTTAAAGTAGTGTCTTTCTTGGCTAAATTCAAAGCTTTTTCCTCTTTTTTTCAAAAACACTCTAAAGTCACGCCATTCAAAAGAGCATCAACAACGGTGCAGGGTCAAGAGGTTGGCCGCAAAAGGAGGTGAAATGCTGTANTCAAGAGGTTGGCCGCAAAAGGAGGTGAAATGCTGTAGCCGCTAAGGCCGTCAGACAAACAAAACGAACAACAAATGAGAGAGAAATGAGGAAAAATGGTACAGTAGCAGCAGCAACAACAACAACAACAACAGAAAAGGCAACGGCAAATCAATTCGAGGGCTCACAAAGTCAGAGTGTATGAGAACAATGGGAAAAACGGTGGAGAAAATTGCCCCTAAATAGTCGGCAGCAGCTACTGTCGTTCAGCAAAATGCATTGCGGTGTCCATCTTCCTCCTCCTCCTCCTCCTCCTATTCCTCTTTGTACTCCAGCGGCACTCAATGGAGCCGTCGTAATTAAGTTTGAGTATAAGAGCACAGAGTAAAGGGCACAAAACAATGCACTGCAGTTAGATTTAAAAAGGCTAAACTCAAAGATGAGAAAGCAGCAGAATTAGGTCTCTGTTCAATCTGCGTCTGTGTGAGTGTGAGCGTTCAATTGGCACCATTGCTTCTCATCGATTATGTTGACAGCCACAGCTGCAGATGATGATGATGATGCTGCTGCAGCCAGAGCTGATCTCACGTGGCGTTTAAAACGCATTTACAATTTTTAAAGTCCTGCTCTACTGCTCCGGTTAGCAAAGTCGGGCGCCACGTAAGAGTATGCTTTAGACAAAGTTGATTCGATTATCACCAAGACACACACCACACACACAGCACGCGCGGAGATGGGCTGCATTTGAGGAGTGTAAACTCGTGCAGCTAAGCAAACAAAAACGCTTTCACTTTTTTTGTTTCACTATTTGTCAGTCAGCAGCAGCAGCAGCTATTTGACGCGAACAAAGCAAAGACGACAAAACAATAGAAGGCCAGCAGAAGAGAAGAGAGTGAGTGAGTGAGTGAGTGAATAAGTGTTGAAGAAAGATTGGACAATCAGTACAAATCAGCAGCACCTGTCAACACGAGTCTGTCGAGATCAGACGACTGATTATCTCACTTTTGCCTCTCTGCACTCTTTCACTCTAGGCGCNTATTTGACGCGAACAAAGCAAAGACGACAAAACAATAGAAGGCCAGCAGAAGAGAAGAGAGTGAGTGAGTGAGTGAGTGAATAAGTGTTGAAGAAAGATTGGACAATCAGTACAAATCAGCAGCACCTGTCAACACGAGTCTGTCGAGATCAGACGACTGATTATCTCACTTTTGCCTCACTCTGCACTCTTTCACTCTAGGCGCGGGCGCTCCTTTCACCTTAGTTGATTGAATAAAAAGTTAAAAAGGCAAAGAGTTAAACTAACCTGTGCGCAGGACTGCCGGTCTCCAGGCCGGCCACCACGTAGCCCATTGTTCCGTCTGCGGTAATCCTTCCGGTAATGAAGATGCCCAGCTCGCCCTTGTCATCCTTCTCCAGCTCCAGTGTGAGACAGTGCACAGCAGTGCTCTGGTAGTACTGCTGCTGCTGTTGAGAGGAGGAAGAAGTGCCCACCGGAGCGGCGCTCATCAGAGTGGCGCCCAGCAGCTGACTGGGCACGGCGTAGTTGCTGTACAGATTGGCTAGGTTCTGGTAGTTGCAGAAGTTGGCCACGTTTGACTGTTGGTGCTGTTGTTGTTGTTGCTGAAGTAGAGTTGCACATAGGTGGTTGTTGGCTGAGGATGCAGATGAGGAGGAGGTAGAGGAGGGCGAGGAAGAGGATGGGACGCCCGTGAAGGTAGAGTACGGTGAAGGACGAGACGACAGCAAAGCAGATCGTGGTGGACACTGAGGCGGCTCAGTCTTTGCTGCTATTCTCAGGTGAGGTGGGGGCGGTGGGAGGGGCAGTGCCTGGTAGTCGCAGGACGAGGAAGAGGTGGCATCACTGGCAGTACCGCCCAGACCACTGCTGCTGCTACTGCTGCCGCAGCTGGTGTTGCTCGTCGTGGTCACACAGCTGCCCGTGTCGTGGATGTCCAGCAGATCCACCGAGGTGGTTGACTGCTGGGTACGCATTTTGCTCTGTATGTTTGCAAGATTGAAAGAATGAAAGAATGAACAACTCGGTGGGCACTACGGTTTAATGATGCTGATGGCGATTTTCAGTGGTGGTCTCTGTGGAAGATTCAGAGTGTGCATGTGCTAATTGTGGGAAGGAGGTGGCAGCACTCACTGAGGTTAGTTAGCCACTCGATTGGCCACTTGTGACACACTAGGGATAGCCAGGCACTAGAGCTGCACAAATGTGTAGCTTCTGACTGGAGAAGGGAAAGGAGAAGGCCAAGAAGAGGACACCTCACCTCGCTTTACTTTACTCAGCAGCAGCAAAAAAAGCACAGAGCAACAGTGGCGACCACACACAGCAGGGGCGTGCTAGTTGACCTTGCAGTGGTGGTGTCTGAGACTAATGCAGTCGCCGACTGCTCAAATCGATTGATTGCCCCAAGACGACGTCTTTGACGCAAACGCGCGTTGTTGCGCCTTGCCTGCAAATTCAAAACAGTGGTCGCCTGCAGATTTCAGCCGCGGCTTTGTCTGTGTCTGTGCCTGTCTCGGTGTACTATTGAATTGCAAACGCGCGCTCGCCGGCAAAGTGCTTGCTAGCACAGAAGTAGTGATGCGGTCAGAGGGGACCGGAGAGTTCAATTCAGTTTAGTTTACTTCAGTCAGTCACTTTGTTTTCGCTGCTTCTTTCCGTATCAGTGTGCTCCACTTTCACAAGAGCACCAGCGACAGCAGCAGCGGCAACTGCAAGCATGTCTGGCATTCCTCATCGCTGAACTTCAGATTTACAGCACAAAGGATGCTGTTTTCTTTTCCTTAGTTTAGCAACATTGCTCACATATTTCTTCTCTTTCATTTGTCGTGCTGGTGCTGATGGTGGTGGTGCTGATGGTGCTGGTCGTGGTGGTAGTGGTGGTGGTTGTGTGGCGACGGACAGGACAGGCAAATCAATTTGCCGACAGGCGACACATAATGGAATAGTCGGCTGCTTTCAATACATACACTAATATGGCTAAAATAGATATTAGCTGACAGTGCCTGAAAGCGGACAGTGACAGTGCCACTGTGTGTGTGTGTTGAGACAGTGTACTTCAAGCACACACAGCACAGCTCCT
>NW_016188377.1:0-4149 GCF_001687245.7 Rhagoletis zephyria
ACCTACGTTTAAGGGAATATTTCTCAGTTGGTTCACAAGAAAACGATACCTAAAAAAATTCGGAGAAAAACGTGCAAAATTCTTAAAAAACTTACTTTTTGGCAATTTCTGAAATGCATTTGGCCTTTTCCGAAATACATTTGAGTTTTTCTGTAACACATTTGAGCTTTTCTGAAATCCATTTGGCCTTATCTGATAAACATTTGCCTTTTTCTAAAATACTGTTGGAAAAAGTGCAGTAAAATCAATTAAGCACTATTTTAAGAAGAAGGTAATATTTTATGTATCTACACACAGAGGAAATTAATTTAAAACCTAATTCTAATTCGGGCCAGTCTTTCAGCTTCAGCTAGCTTTTAAATCAGTAAACTTGTTGCTAGAACTAAATGCCGAAGAAGTATACATCGCAGTTCACTGTAAGATAAATAATGAGCACACGATTTACCTCATGCTTTAATTTGTAAAAACCATTTCATTCTTGTTTGGTATGAAATTNTTACGGCACAGGTTCGTTGCTTAAGTCTTTTGTATGGGTAATTTGAATTTGGAAAGCAGTATTTTCGTAAGTTTGTTTAAACCCATTTTAAAGCAGAATCAAGGAGGAAATTCAGTTCTCTCCCTGAGTCCTCAGAACCGATATTTTTAACTAACATATGCCATATGCAATACCAAACAAAGTTTGAATTTGGTTATTAAATATGTGCCGTTACCTAAAAAAAATTCATATAGAAAATCCTTTAATACTTTGAAGAAAGTATGCATGTATATTAGGGTGCCCATCGAAAACGTTTTTTTCTTTTCGGAAATTTCAAGACCCTTCCCCCTGATTTTATTCGTTTTCATGAGAAATATTATTGACTACTTTTATAGATTTTTTAAAGGTCATTTAGAGGTCGCGACCTGTCATTTTAAGTCAGAAACTAGGACATTGTAGATTTATGAGTTTTAGAATGACTGTTTTTGATTCGATTTCAAAAATCGAATATTATCTGAGAAGAGGATATATTGGGCTTTATAATTGAATTAACAATCTATTGTCAGGCTCGGCGTGTTAGGATTTTTTATCGGGTACATTAAAAAAAAAACACATATTTCTCTTAATTTTTTTTTTTAAATTTTGACCATCACTAATTTCAATAATTTCAAAAAAAAGTAGTACTATACAAAATTAAATCTATTTGTAAATAAAGTGATGTCTTATTTATTGCAATCGCATAAAAATTTTCGAGGCTAGACGACTTTTCTTAAATATGTCCTTAAATGTATATTGTATACATACCGCACTTTTAGAGTTTTTGAGCAGTGTGGCTAAAGAATTAATCAATATTTATCTAAAATTGATTGAACCGGCTTTCGTGGGTATTAAGCGCCACTGTAACCTTCATCCCTTTCATCACCTTCACACGCGCTCATCCGTTCTTCTGGAGGTTCGATGAATACCCTAACTATCCGTTAATCAAGTTCATTATGTTCCGTCGAACAAAGCTCCTCTAGGGAAAATTATACAATTTTTTATTACACTTCACGTTACGATATGATTACTTCAAAAGCTTTGACTCAAATGTCATATTCTGTGCAGAAAATTTAAGCGCCAATTTTTCCTCGTCGTTACGTCCAATAAGCACTTCCATATTTTGCGTCGTTCAGTTTTACAGACCGTTAAAGGGGGCTCTCAGTATGGCAACGCAAGGGTTATTCGGATTAAATTAGCATGCAATTTGTAATATTATTGACTGCCTATGAACCTGTTCGAATAACTGAGTAATTTTTATAAAGCTTTCGAATAGCAAATTAAAACAACAAAGTAGTTCTAGGTGTAAAGTGTTATCCACATTTTTCATAAAGAAAATTTCAAATTTTTGCAAAGCTATCTGTACGAAGTCAATCATGTAGTTTATTGATAATTAAAATCTGTGCTTTACGCCTTACAAAAATCTACTATTTTCCATCTTCATCTCACACCTATAAACCATTCAACATTCAATTACAAAAAAATTGTTTTCTCCTGATAACTAACGCAACTAATTATTAGCGCCTCAGCTGCGCGTAAATTGCTAACGAGATGGATAGCAATCAAAACGATGAGAAGCAAAATAATTTTTACAACCTCAAACAAGAAAAAAATATATATACAAAGTAAGTAATTAGCAATAGAAATTAGCACGCTCGTACAAAAGCGCGCAACGCAACTCTTCAATGGCGCCATTTGGTATGGCGAGCCGCACGTTTTCAAACATTGAACGTGTGTGCTTGATTTAGCTATTTTTGAGAATTTCGGGTTATTTTAAAAAACTAATAATATACCATAGGCAGACAAAATTGGCTAAGAATAATGGCTTCGGTAGCGGCAGCGTATGCGATGCTTGGCCAAGTACTCTAAATTCAATTGCTGGGCGGTGGCTGAAATTTTAGCTTTAGACTTTAGACTTTAGACAATTAACTAATGAACGTTTATTTAGACACGCTGTATTGTGAGAAAGTAGAATAAGCAGTGGCTGAGCTAGAAGAAAAAGGAACAGTCCAGTGCCTTCGTCTTGGTCTGCAGGCTGTATCGGAGATACAGCCGCTATATTTAAACGTAGAATACGTGGTATGGTTAAGAGCATATCCAAGTCAAAAACGAAATCACACACTAAGAAAAANTTTGTATCGCTTATTATATTTATGATTTATATGCCTTTGATGTTGGCGTAAAGCAATTATCGCTGCAGCAAGTGTGCTGAAAAACAGTATGCAGCATACTAGTTATAAACGAACATTCATCGCTCAAATGGCGCTGACAGTAGACACACGCTGTTGCAAAGGCTTCCGCCGTTGGATTTACTTCTTCTAATACTTATTGCCGATATTGTAGCGCTTGACTTTTGTTGCCAGCCGCTGTCAGCTTATTTATTGTTTGATTTAATTGCTGCTGCGATACGTGCCGATTATTCGCTTGTTTGCGGATGTTTTATATGTGAAAACTCACACACACACATACATACACACTGGACTATAAAAAAGAAATAGAAAGAAAAAGAGAAGGTGGTAAACAGTAGAAATACGCATGTGTGTAATTTGTGCATCGCCATGTTCCTATTTCACAATTTTTCTACTGCCTCTACTTGCCAATCCCTGCAGCTCTATGCGGCAACGCAAACGCTTAGTGTATATTAATTTGAGTGCGCTGATTTCAAAGTTAAAAGTTTACCTTAAGCAGCGAGCATTAAACGTAAAACGTTCTAGCACGCCAAAAACAATAAAAACATGACGCGGCGCGTGCAACTTGCAACTTGCAACAACGTAACACTAACCCCTATTCACCGGCGCGCAATATACACTTTAACAATTGCTCATCCGCCTTTATTATTGTGAGAGTTTACGTATTTATTAGTGCAATTTTTCGCAACAGCTACTTGGCGCAGCGTGCTGCTCTTTTTCTTTTTTTGCTTCTGCTTTTGTTAGTTGAGCACATAAAAAAAGTTAAAATGCTGCATTTATCTACTCGGTTGCATATTTTCATAATACACTTATGAGAAATTTTATAATTATTCTAGTCACTATATACATATGTGTGTGTTTGTGCGCATCAAATTCAAGGAAATGGCGAAGATGCCGGCCGGGACGTGCTCGACAGTTATGCATTGCTTTGCAGCAGCTGACAGCTCGCTCCACATATACTACATGCATACACATGTGTACATGTGGTAAGTACTTTTGTATGAATATGTAGTCAGTGCTTTCAATATTTATGCTCTGTTGTCTTTATAATTCACGGTAAAATGAGAGTGTGTGAGCCAACAGTTGATCTAAAAATGGCTTCCAATGATTTGAGTTGAAAACAGTTGCGGCGTAAATTTGAGAAAAAATTTAATCCAAGCAGATGAAGTCCCAAAAATGGTTGAGGAAAAAATTGTAAACCATTGGGTATTAATCTTAAAAAAGTCCTTTTCCTCTTTCATTTTTAAATGAAAATTACTTTCAAAACCATCAGGTGACACCTTGAAATTATCTTAAGATATTGCGTAAACGTTTTCAAAAGTAAGTATTTTTAATCTCTGCAATAATGTCATAATTTAGTAGCCCGATATTGACTGCAGTCACACTTGGGTCTTTAATATTTCAGAAACGTTCGTGGCTCGATTTGCTCGCCGAATTAATAGCACCAAT
>NW_016188378.1:0-4149 GCF_001687245.7 Rhagoletis zephyria
GATAAAAAAATAAAACAAAATAAAAAAATAAATAAAATCAAATAAAAAGTAAACAAATAATTTCTAACCAACGAAAGCAAGCGACTTCAATTCTCTCATAAAAATTTAGAAGTAACGTTAATTTCTTCATGATCCAATTATCGTATCTAGACCAAATTAGTATGGGCCACCCTTGAGGTACCACCTTTCCGATACAAAAAAAAGTTATCGAAATCGGTTTACGTGGTTCAAAGTCATGCGGTAACAAATAATAAATCAAAAATTAAATATTCCGACGAATTGATAACCTTCTCCTTTTTTGAGGTCGATTAATTAAATATGATAAAATAAATTCAATAAAAATAATACTAAAAAAAATACTTTAAGCAGTTTCGTAATTTTAAGATTTTGCTGGCACTGCTACAAATAGTGCGCATACATATGTATTTAATTTATATAAAAGAAATTCGTTTTTAATTTTTTACAAGTAATTAATAAGCTGAAAAAATTAGTTTTCTGATTTTTTTATTTGTTATTTTTATTATATATTTATTACATTCTATAACAACTTATTATATTGTGAAGTAGGTGAACCGTCTTTCAGAAACACACCCCTCCTACTTGCTGGCCTTTGACGATTATTTCCTTTGAGTGCGATCTCCTGACTACCTACTGAAAGTGTTAATGGCAACCCAGGCTCAGAATTCACATAAATCGGAATTGTAATATAAATGGGATTACCGCTATCAATGATTGCAGGACGCTTTGATTTGGGGGGTTTTATCTGAAAAATGTGTTTTTAATATTACATACATACATAGATACATTTTAAGTTAGTTTTTATATAAGCTTAAAAAGAAAAAATTTATTAAAACTGATAAATATTTAAAAAACTGCTTAACTAAAATACTTATCTACACATATGGCCTAAGAGTTTCGAAAATGTGTACTATCTTCACTCACCACCGCTGTAACGACACTTTGGGGAGTCTGCTCAACATCTTGCAAGCTTTTAGTGCTTTCGTCGATTTCATTCACTGCGGGTTTTACTGCCTCACCCGCTGAATTCAAACTATTTGCATCTTCCTTTGACTTTTCAGTTTCTGTCTGCAATTTTACTTCTCCATTTATCATTTCTACATTTTCTTGTACTTTTTCGTTTACGCTTTCTTTTTCAACGTCGTGTTCTTCCGCAGGCATCAATTCCATATTACGCGCGCTTAAAATTACCGGCACTTCTTTGAATTCATAGTCGCGCGTGCCATCAGCTCTAGGCGACACCTGTAGTTGCGTGGCGACAACGGTTTCTTGTGGTACAAGGGTGACATCCGGAGCAATGGTGACTAAATGCTGATAGGGTAGCGCAATCGTTCCAGTTATAAGCGAGTTGATAAGGAATAAAACTAGATTTTTGTTTTTTTTTTTTAAAGAAATAAAATAATTAGATATTTTTTTTATTATTGTAATTTTTTTATTTAATTTACACAAACAAACAAAAACAAGCAAAACATAATCAGCCTTATCCTGAGTTTCGCCTAAAAAAAAATTCACCCGAAAATTTTTCATCCGCCCATAGTAAATACACTAAAACTAAAGTTGAAAAGTGAACCGGTTCGGGGAAAATGAAACTTGTGATAAGGCTGAGTTTTTTTTGCTGCATTGTGCATTTTAGCCACTTAAAACCAAACTAAGCTAAGATGAATTTGATGCGCCACACACCTGATAAAATGTGCCACTGCTTCATCGTTGCGAACTTTCAATACAACTAACAATTTTCGCTGTTCCTCTCACCTTTTTATAGAATAGCCAAAAACAAAATCGAAATTGTGTCAACGATCAGAATCTAATTTGTGATCTACCACTGTTTTTAAAATTGGCGAAGAGTACAACGGCAAAAAAAAACGGAAAAGTGAAAGGAACGTAGGAAGTTAAAAACAAAAAGCTCTGTGCGTTGAATGCTTGCAATTAAAAACTATTAATACATTATTCATAGCGAATTTCTGTTATCTATGATTTCTACAAAAAATCGACGGGTATCGCTGTCTGGAACACTTCACTAAACTATTTATGTAGCTGCGATGAGGCTGAGTTTTTATTAGTACGAGCGATTAAACTAGAATGGATTCCGAATGCCCGATATAAACAATTATACCGATAAACATCCTTAAAACAATCTGATCTAGTACAATAGAACGATGGTTAGCACCGGCCTGCCCGCGAGCAAAGCTCTTTTAAGGCTTTTTACACATTTAATATAGAAAGCTTAAAAGAGCTTGGCAAGGGGACAAGCTTCTACCAGTAGACCTCGGCATCAGTGCATTTGAGTAATCTTAATGATATAATAAAAAAATGATGCCTTCAGTTTTATGTTGGCTCTGAGTTCCAGATGATTTTTAAGAAGGTTGTTTCATATGTTGATATATGTCTTCTTCCTAAAAGGTACCACAACGAATTGTTGGTTTTGGCCGAAGATACACAATCGCCAATTGCGTCTTTCCGAAACTACATCCCAACTACTTCTCCAGCCATTTTTATGATGCTCTCAATCTGTTAAGGGCTACCTACATGATAAAAACATTACAAGGTAAAATCATTGATAAGCAGGCTGACGTTTGCCAGCAATATAATTTTAAAATTCGAACTCAAGCTCACACAAACATTCTCATTAATTAATTAATTAATCTCAAACAACCACAATTTCGAACATTTTCATTTTTTCATTTTCAATTTTATAGAATTTTAAAATGTTTGCAAACGTCAAAAAAAATCATGACCGACGAATTGAGAGCATGATTAACATTAAGCATAGCTTTGCAACATTGGAATTTATTGAGAAGGGAGATTTTTTTTTTTGATATTTGGAATTCAATACAAGAGTAAAAAAGGCAAGTTGATGTGATCGATAAACAAATTTCAACGTTTTTCCCAAGCGTAAAAATTACTTTTGAAGAATATCGATGTGCAGAGATGAGGAAATAAAATAAAATTGAGTATTTAAACAATTATTTATTTTAAACCGAATAAACAAATTTACATATGTAACATGTAACAAAACATTAATCTATGTTGTAATTTTCTCAATTTCTTTGCTGAAGCTTTCCATCAGTCAGCTTGCAGATATACATATGTATTTCGTGCTTTTGCACTCAGGAAATAATCAGGTCAATTTTTCTTGTTTCTTGATTTAAAATTTGAAAAAATAGGTGTATATTTTTTTCGTTATAGCACAACCCTAGGGGGTGAGAGTATTAAAATTCCGACTTACCCTAATGTACATGTCGATAAAATTTTTAAATATTTTTTCGTCATATTTTACAGTAAGTTTTATATTAAAAAAAACTTACTTGGGCTTCCGTTTGCAAAGCACATCAAAATTATTTTGGATGATTGGCTGTGTAATAAAAAAAATTTAATAATAAATAATGTTTTGGGTGGGCAACATATTTACCGGTGTTTAGTTTCACAGAAGTCGCTTGTTTTGCAAATATTAAGATGTATGAAACTCAATTTTCTTTGTTGCTTCAATCGAAGAAAACTTTTCTTTCAATTTTGTAATTTATTTATTTTTTTTACAAACAAATTATTTTTGAGGATTAGATATGGTAGCATGAAATGTCACAATCTGCTTAATTGTCATGTAGTTAATATGGCGCCCGAAATGTCACAATGAAACTACCTTCTTTTTTGTATCAGGGTTTTTATCATGTCTACCTATGTAGGCATCTGCTCTCATAGTATGTCAGTAAAGTAGACGAGACTGCTGGCAATTTATAGGGTTTCCAAATGGCGACATCGGCTTTAATAAACGCCTTTTAAAGAAACGTTCAGTCTTACAAAATATTTTTGTCAGCCTATGGGTCTGCCTTGGGAAGTATGGAGCAGGCCATCTGCGCTCAGATCGTTCTAAGTAACACTAAATGGCTTTCGAACTTCTCGGCCTTTAACCTGAACGCTAACGAACTTAGATTTGCTCTCTGATGTCGGTTTGGTACTCGAACTGTACAGTGGATTTATGAGCTGGCGGTTGATATGTCCCACCAGCTGAGGTAATACTAAGCACAAGTGAATGCCGGGTTTATGCCTTAGAAGCCCCCATGTCAACCAAACATCTGTAGCTTATGAATTCCATAGATAACCGTGGGACCTTATGAAGGCGACAATGCTTTCGGG
>NW_016188379.1:0-4149 GCF_001687245.7 Rhagoletis zephyria
ATGCACTTAAACTTTCAGTGCAAAGCGAAAGAAATTCCAAAAAAAAAAATGAACATATCTAAAAATAATATTAAACTTAAGCATTACAAAGTTTTCCCCCTACTTGCTGGCGTTTCAAATATTTTTGTTTTTTTTGTCGCTCTCTGCTTTCGTTGTGCTTCAGTCGCTTCGGTTGCTTCGCCTCTCCAATACCATTTATCTGCAAACACATTGTGCCATTATGAACAATCATGCTTTAAGTAGCCCTCCAGCTAGTTGTTATAAAATACAACAANGCGAAAACTTGTGAAATTTTACGCTTCAACAAATTGATGAGATTCGCACTTTCGTACAAGGAAAATTGGCGAATTATGAAATGCGAACCACCGAAAATTGCAAACACAGCTACTTACGTACATACATACATACTTTGGTAATAGTAAACTTTTGTTGTAGCTGTAGTTGTTGTTGTTGCTATTAAGCGGCATTCAGTTACAGCAGCGCTTTGAAAGTTGTTCTGGTTGATTGCTTGTCTGTGATTAGCTGCTGCTCAGCAGCGTGCTCCAAAGTTAACTGTTTGCAATTATCGCGGCGCCGCCATTATTGACCTACATATTTTTGTAGAAAAAAATTTGAAACTTTCATTAATGACCCATTGTTTTTTGGCAAAAAAAGAAATAAAATAAAATAGTCTGTAAAATAACGCGTAAATTCCTCGCTGAAATGCATTTGGTAAATAATGCTAGTTTTCATTTTAAATTAGTTTAGCGAACTTACGTAGCATTTGCGCGCGAAATGTTCGTGAAAATATTTTCCACTTTTGTTTTTTAATAAATATAAAATTCCATTATGTAGTTGCCATAGGCGATTTACATCCAAAAATGCTCGATTGTAATTTTCCCTTCATCGATTCGATAAATGAATGCTCGTAGCACTCATACGCCCTGTATGCCGCGGCGCAAATATTTTTACAGCTGCGTTAACGCGTTGGCGTTGCCGTTGCCGTTGCATTTGCATTGTCGTTAGTTAATTAAGTAAAGCTACAAAATTGTGGTAAGGAATGTTGCATGCAACTAATAGTTGTAGCCACAATTTTAATTGAGTTAAATATGAATGAAAAATGCATAACGTCGGCTTTTATCAAATGCTCTGGATATAGTTGGGCATTTAAAGGAAAATTTAGTGTTTATAGCGAAATCGATAAACTAGATATAATATTCGTTGAAAGGCGTAAAAATTCTTGTTTTAAAAAATTTTAATTTAATTTCTTGTCAGGGTAGAATACACAGCTAGAAAAAATGTTTGCTTAAGCCGACAAACCCAAAGAATTGGGCGTGAAAATTTTAGGACCAAAGTTAAAAAATTAGGTTATATCGTGGATTTCGGTGGACTATCTATTCACTAAAGGGCCGCTGTAGCGCAAGGCCTATTTTCGAGCCCAGTTTCCGAACAACATCAAAGACAAAAGGAACCTTGGTCTGTAACCCACGCACAATGAGCCGAGTAAGAAAAACGAATATATGTACACACTCGAAATAGAAAACAAATACAACGTGCATGCCAGTGATTCCGACGCTCCAGCTCGGGTCCATACTTAGGAGCCAAGTAAGGCAGATTACAGAAAATAACGGTCAACATCGATACCAAATGCGGAGGATTGAATTTGCAGTGCACGCTCGATAATGTGAACTATTTAAAACTCAGCAGGTTCGCTTTTGCGAATTTGTTCACTTTTGCGAATGTCAAAATTTTAAGTGGATATTTACATTTATGAAACACCATTTAATGGGTTTGTTCAAAAAAGAACAGAGTACAGAAATACTTGTAGTAAAAAAATTTTAAGTGTTCTTTTTAAACCGAAATTATTTCAATAAAATTCATCTTATATTCACAAGAATGAAATTCGTTATACCTACCTACCTACCTACTCAAAAGAAATCAATAATTTTCTGTGCTTCTTCTTCCTGGTTACATTTGTTATTTTCGCGTATTTATGTATTATCAATATGTAAGTATTCATATACATATATACTATGTTACATATTGTTCATATTTTATAGCTTTAGAGCAGTCAATACAAAATAAAAGGAGTTCATATTTTGGGGTGTTTATATGATACGAAGGTGACCTTCCTCTTCCTCGGTCACCAGCATAGAAGGACATGGGCGAGCCGCTGTATTTTAATCTGCCGCACTATGTCCATGTCGTTGTAAAGCTTCATTTTTCCATCGTCTGCGGTATTCGACATCGCCAACGCCAAAGTGCAAATGCCCGTTAGTCTTCCGCAGAATCTTCTTTCTCTCGAAAATTCAAAGAGCCTCCTCATCAGATGTTGTCATTGCCCATGCTTCTGGGCCATACACAAGCACGGTAAGTAAGAGTGACTTATAGAATGCGATTTTTGTACGAGGAGTTGGACTTAACTTCTTTATTGCCTACTTAGTACAAAGTAGCGCTTGTTGGCAAATGAGTTATTCCCTGTTGAAGTTTGACGCTGACGTTACAATTGATGTTAAGGCTGGCTCCGAAATATTTCGTCTACATTTTTAAACTAATAACCTAATAACTGTCACCACTGACGTGAGAGCCAAGAGATACTTCGTTTAGTCCTCGCTCACTTGCAGACTTTCTTGATTTGGATCCGTAAACAACTTGTAATTGGTAGAACACACTCTGTTGTTCTTGAGGCCGTTGATGTCTACATTGTCAGCATATTTATGCCACCAATTGTATCTTCTTATAAAAATTATACAGCTCTGCAGCTCTTCTACATGTATGAATAAAGATGCATCTTCTCGCAGCATCGTTTTCTATTACATCTGAGCTGATGGTATAGCTGAGGGTTATTCCAAACAGCGAAAGCAGCTTCGTAGGATATCGAGGAATATATGAAACTCCTTTTTGTGCTGAGAAAAGCGGCTTTAAAGCCAACAAATAGCTGGTGCGCAGCGATCTTCTGCTCATGTGTCTTTTATGGTGAATTTCCTAGGCCTAAAGCTACACCGATAAGGCCAAATCAATGCGTTCACGGTGGGCTTAAGCTTTTTACACCATACGCTGGACAAGACCTTATAGTCGATGCTCTGAAAGCATGTGACCATGAAAATCGAGTCGTCCGACATCAGTTTGTCTGCTCCTCATATTTATTCGCATTTAAATAGCTTAATTAACAGGCCGTCAGCTCCTGCAGATATGTGGGTTTTCAGCAAAATAACTTTTGTCGTTATCCATTGGGGATTTTCATTTGCTCGACCGGTTTTAGTGATCTTGACATTCTTAATTAACTTCCGTAATTTTTTGGTGAACTTTTCGAGAACTTTTCCTGTTGGCCAGCGCGTCAAGTTCATCGTATTCACATGGATTGACCGGTCTATTTTTATTAGAGAGAATACGTATTTTTTCCTGCTATACTCTTTATATCAATCCGACAAAACTATCGTTGCAGCCGATCGCAGCGTGGCCCTGTAGGCGACATCTTCCACTCTTTCACTCACACCCTATTTCTCAGCGTGCCAGTAGTTCGTTTAGGCTCACTCAAATTTTCGACTACTTCTTAGAGGGCCCTTGATGAGCGCTAAAAAATAAGCAGAAAATCTGGCCATACTGCTGGCATGTGTGTGGTTGTATTGAACAGCGCTTTCTGGACGTAGGCGTGGAAGTCGAGTACCAAATATGCTGGATTGAAGCTTTTCGTCGTAGAGCTTTTTTGCATTGCTGGTTGCACAGGAAAGTGTCTAGCCTAGGAAATAAGGAAACATTGAAAACGCTCTTTCCATTTCCAAAGGTCTTGGCGAGTTAAAAACTTGTTAACATTTATGTCTCTCATGTCTAGATTTAAGTTTTATTGTGTTCAAAATATACACCTACACTGTTGAATTCACTCTTCCAGTGCCTCTTACTTCATGTTGCGTACTGTAAAGCCAGTCAAAAGAAATGTAAAGTTGCCTTTCGGCACTCTATAGTGTGTCTAAGCATAACCTAACCCTTTTCATAAATTAATTTTCTTTCGGCTTACTTTCATAGACACCGTTCTTAAAGAAAGTCTGAAAGCGCCTTTGCTTAAGCATTTCCATTTTCGCAGCTTTATTACATCTACTCCTCCACCATAATTACCTCATTCTCTAACACAAAATAGTATTCAAATTTCATGTAACCAAAACCACTAACTTA
>NW_016188381.1:0-4148 GCF_001687245.7 Rhagoletis zephyria
AAAATTAATATACCCTTGTGCACAAGTGCGCTCGGGTATAAAAAAATGATAAAAAGTTTTCTATATTTTCAATTTTTAAATGGTTTATTACATTCATTTAGCTGTTTTCACTACTTCAAAAATGCCAGAAATTTCAAATAATTTAAATTTTTTTAAATTTGTTTTATTTCCCTTTTTACTTATCTTTTTACTACTCATCGTTAAGCGGTTTATAATTGAGGAGAAACACAAAATAAACTACAGCTAAAAATGAGACAAAATTCTTCAAGCTTGGCTATACCTTTAATTTTTTCAGTCGAACCTCCCCTAAACTGTGTGGTAGGTGATTAGCGAACTGACTGACCATAAGGAATACTTAATAAAGGAAAGCAGAAAAGTCAACTAAAACGGAAATGAAAAATAAGCAGGAAGAACCTACGAAACTGAGAATGAAGAACTTACAAGAGGCGTGAAACATATTTACATTTTAATTGAGGCTGGCCGACGCAGAAGTATGAGAAACAAAGAAAACAGCACAAATGACAGCAACAGTCACTACAACGAGAGAATAATAAACAACAAACAAATTTAAAAGGAAGGTAATAAACTCAGCAAGAGCGGCAACAAGGCGCTTTTTATTTGCTATTTGTATGCAAACCACTCCAAGTGGCGCCACTTTATGCTCTTCCACTTGCCAGACGCTCTACACAATTCCACTTGGCTTGGGCTGGTTTGGCATGGCTTCACACCCGCGTTGGGAATATACATGTACATACATACTATAATAAGCGTCCTGTTGGTGAGCGTTGTTTTTTTTTGGTGAAATTATAACACTCGCGCGCTTCCTACTCAAGAGCATTTTAATTAATTATAAAAATGTAAAAAAAAGTAAGTCGGTGAATGGCTGAAAGAAAAATAAGCAAATAAGCGGCAATAAGAGCATTTTATATGCAACAGGAGTAATATTTACAAAGAAAATTAACTAAATAAAAAGAAAAAAAAACATGGTAAAATAAGGAGGGAGCACGGAAACAAGCGAAGTGAAATTTTGTTTTTTTAATTTTATGGATCGCGAAATAGCAACGAAGTGGTTATATCTGAAGTTGGAGGATTTCACTTGTTTATTGCCGAGAAAATATTTTTTTTGGCGGAAAGGTTGTTATTTGCTGTTTAAAAAAATACTATTGTAGCCATATGTGCCACATACAATGAAAATAAGTATATACATACCCACATACCTACTCACTACCACCGCCGCCTCGTTGTGGTGCTTTCACTTTTTTAATGCTGCGAGTGTTAATTTAAATTTTTAATGAGCCGCGTTTTATTTGCGGTCAAAGCCAGTTAAGCAAACACCTGCTCGAATTAGCACTTTTACCGCTTGGGGGTAGTTGCATTGACCAACTGGACCAAAATTTTCCAGCAAAGCGCCGAATTAATTTTATTTAATATTTCGTATTATGGATGCAAAACTGTTTTTTTCCATGGTGAACTCGAATGAGGATCTCGTTTTTGTAGATGCACAGCAAGTGCAGGAGTTAAATGCTAAGTAGAGACGCGAAAGAGGAAGAAAAGCAATGATGAAAACGAAATAAACAAATAAACATGTATGCAGCCGAAGCTTAATTAAACTCGTTCAAGACTATCAGAGACCGTTTCGGTTATGTTTATATTGAGCTCAAGTAACTGTGACTGTGAGTAAAAAATTTTAGAAAATCGGAAAAATTCCGAAAAAGCATGCGAAAAATTTCAAAAAATTTCAAAAAGGTCTAGAAAATTCTGAAATTTCCGAGCATCCCAAAAGTTCGGAGAAATAAGATCTCGCATAAGACTACAAATAAATCTGAGAGCACAGAAAAGTTTGAAATTTTTCGAAAAATACCGAAAATTCTGCAAAGATACCAAATAAAGTTCGACAAATTCCAGAAAAATTACAAAAAAATCAATTATCATAAACGATTATGTTAAACTAAAAAATTCCAATTTGTTTTATATCCTAACTAAGTGTGAAAAATTAGGAAATCAGAAAAAATCCAGAAAGTCCTGAAAAGGATGCGAAAGATTTCAATAGCTTCAGAAAAATTCTGAAAAATCTTGAAAAGCCCGGAAAAAATTCGAAAACTCTCGGATTATCAGATCTCGGAAACAAACTACGAAAAATGCAGAAAACACCGGGAAGTTCTGAAAAAATTTAAATTTTTCGAAAAAATACCGAAAATTCTACAAAGGTCCCAAATAGAATTTCGAAAATTCCTGAAAAATCACAAAAACCACTGATGATAAAGTATTATTGTCTTGCTCATTGCAAAAAGTTAATGAAAGAGGTAAAATTAGTAGCCAAAGTAAATTTCAATTGAAGCTTAAATGGTTCACATAAAGTGCAACGCGTTCAAAGCAAAGTGTTGCTAATTAAAGTGCCACATAGAAATTTTGCCAGATACCAGGCTTTTGGATACGATATACAAATTAAAGGAGGCATTCGAATATTCGATAGACTGCCGTCCTTTATGAATTCCATGTAATTGTTTCACTGGTTTTCCGGGAATTTATTCGAAAATACAAATCAGTTACCGTGGAGGAATCATTGGAATCATGTAAAAAATATCGAACTCTAGTGAAAGCTTCTATTGAAGAACGAGCTTACGAGGTGTTAGAGCTTTGGTGGTTGAGGAAAGTTATTTCTTTTAAAAAGTTATATATTTCCTACTTGGACTCATCACCATCCATTCATCCCTACCCTTTTTAAATATTTTACCCATAAACCCCTCAAACGTTTCTGCCTTGCAGATTACATAATATGTAATGACCTAATAATATATATGACCTGGTCTACGGAAAGGGGGCTTAGGTGTCAAAAAAATCAATTTTCACTTTTTGGTTGATTCGGATGGAAGATGAGATGATTTTCACTTTTAACAGCTTTTTCACAGAAAACTTTTTTCGCACGTAAGCTCCCTTTTCGTAGACCAGGTCACATATGTATTTACGACTCGCCGAAAAGTTATATTTTTTTCTATTTCCAGATCAAATGCCAGATCTGCGGAAGTTTTGTGGTTCGCGCTAAAACAAAATTCTGACGTTTTTCGGTGAAAACTCTTAGTATTATGTCCTATTTCAAAATTATAGCATTGTTATCTGCAGAAAAATGGTTTAAATTTGTTGGACTGCGTGATTTAATTTTAAATCGATAAGAAAAAATAAAAAAATAAAAGCTTTTCCAAACTAATACTTCTAGACTAGAAATCCGGAAATCCTACCGGATTTTAGAGGTGTCTCGCAGGATAGTCGGATAATCAAAAACCTGCCGATTGCAGATTCCGGATATTTATCGGGTGCCCGGCACATTTTTAAAGGTAACCTAAGAAAATAAATACCTCGCAGAGTTGCCAAGTAGGCAGGATATGATGTGTTCGTGTCCCATTCCTGCCCAATAACGATTAAATATTTTATGTATCAATGCCTAAAAAATATAGAGCATAATAATAACATATTATGTTACCGCTTTAACTCCAATTAAGGTAATAGCACTTCGAAAAGCCCTGAAAAGGTACCTAAAACATGGCAAAACTTCCTAAAAATGGAGAAAACCCCCTAAAATCCCGAAAAGGGCTACGTAAGCTGCCAATATTTCCAAACCAGTCCTGAAAATTTCCAAAAAGTTTCGAAAAAATGTAAGAGGTCCGGAAAAACGAATTCGTTAAAATCACGAAAAATCCAAAAATATCTAAACAAAAAACCGAAAAATCACGATTTACCATCAAGTTATCGGTTGATCTCTGCCATAGTCATTTCTAAAGCCGGCTGGGGAAAGAGAATGTCGGTAAGGGGACGGCGAAAATAATTCCCTCCCCGAAACATGTTGTATCGGTTCCCAAAAAAGTATAATTGAAAACTCTGAGAGTTAAAACATGAGCATCAGGGACTGGATTCCGTAACTGTGAGAAAATTTGGTGTACACAAAGTGCAAAACCCAAAACCAAAAACTCACCCATGCTGAGAGTTTTTCGGAAGAGAAGTATACACAATTCTGACAGTTAAAACTCATTATCACACTAGCTGAATGGCAAAATGAAGAGTATGCACAATTTTCGGTGTATATTTGAAAACACCAGATGCGAACTTCCTTTATGATACTAGCCACGCTCACATTTTAACCAGCCTTAGTACTT
>NW_016188382.1:0-4148 GCF_001687245.7 Rhagoletis zephyria
GTTAGCACAGAAGAGAAATGACTGGCGTGCTGTTTTGGACTCGGCCAAAATCGCTTAGGCGGTTACAGCGCCAAATAAGAAGAAGAAGAAGAAGAAGAAGTATCAAGATAATGTGAGGTTGCATATATTATTTTCTAGAGTGTAAAAACACTCATATTTCAAAATTATTCTCTTTTTTCATAAAGCAATCGCATTTCTGGCTAGCATATTTCAGGACGAATGGATAGATAAGGCTTTAGCCAAAAGCTTGTGCAAGAAAATCCAATTTTTTACAAAAAATTTCAGTTATGCGATTTTGCAGAACGACGATATGTATATACCTCAGAACCACCTCTTTTCGCCCATCCCCATCCCCCTGCGTCAGGCACTCAACATTTTAATTCAAGTAGAAAGAAACAATATTCAAATTTAAAACTAATTCGAGAATGAATTTAATAGAATTATAATCTCAATTGGCATGGCGAATGGCAAACGCTGACGAGATGACATGATAAGATTAGTAATATCATGGCTCTATGGAATCTACTGTATGGGCAGTGACGCCGGTGTTTTCACCGCCGCCGCCGATTCTTTTTAACGTTGACCACGCCGCCGCCGCAAAGCCTGTCGGCGTAAACCTCTAATACATGTAGTACATATATTTATTGTATGTACATTTAGAGTACATACTTATGTATGTAAATAAATACGTTTTAATACATACATAAGTATGTATGAAAATATATACGTATATACATTAGACTGCATCATTCCACATACAAAACAAAAAAAAGACCGGTACTGTTTTTCCACGGGAATTATAAAGTCTATTATAGGTGCAATCCCGTATTCCTCGAACTCGGACTAGTAAAACTGTCAAAAAATAAAAATTCGCTCAGAGCGAGAGAGTAACATTGAAAAGTACGGGATCGCTTTCTAGTAAAAAATGGTAACTTCTGTCAACTTCAACATAACCTCCAAATTTTGGTTGTAAATTTTTGCTTATTTTGTATGTAAACACACTCAGCTCACACATGTAAATAACCAAAAATACTTTCGAATTCATTAGAATCCACTTAAACAAGTAATTAAATACTTTTCAACATGAATTAGCAGAGTGCACTTTTCTTTTGTTCACAATTTGGTGGCCAAACACACTACAGCCGATCGTTTGACACATTTACCAGAATTTACCAGCAACGAATTCTCGGACTAAAACGTAACTTCTGACAGAGAGAGAACCGTATTTACTCTCTTTTTTGTCCTCTCAATAGTTAGAGAACCGAGTACGGGATCGATTTCCAGTAAAATCTGACTGGTTCTGACTCTTTCTGACTAGTCCGGACTCGTACGGGATCGCAACTTATATTTTAACATTATTGCTCAATGGATGTTTAATTATAACCAAAAGATTATCTCTTCTAGTCAGTTTTTCAGTGTTCTTAATAGATGTTTAACTCATACTTAATTCGCCACCATTGGACAGTTAACTATTGATTTACTAATTATTTATAAACCTATAGTTATTTATCAACTGAGAAATCGGCTGTAAGACTAACCGAAATGTTTCGGAAAAATATTAAGATTTACGTGAGCTAGACCGATTTTAAAATACTTCCAAAAATTGAGTTTTTTGTGAATAAAAACAGTTTTTCTTAAGTATTTTTTGTAAAAATAAGCACCTTAGATAACAATACAGCTTACGCTTAAAAAATTTGAACTTTTTTCCAAACTGGTTTATAACATATCTTGAATAACTCAGCCTAAACTTTACCGATTCAGACTTATAAGGTATCGTTGAAAAGGCATTTTCTCACCCTTTTTATCTCTTTGCAAATAAGCTCATTAAAAGCATGAAAGAGAAAGGTAAGACAAACGAGCCTCATTTCATGTTGAATTAAGATGTGTTGGTATTTTATAAAGAAAAATTGGGACGTGAATGAGTTTTTTTGCAAAGAAATAAAAAGGGTCAGAAAATATTTTTCCACAGATAGGTACCTCACAAGTTTATATTGATATAATTTTTGCCCAGTTATTCAAGTTTTTCTTAAACAAATCTTTGAAAAAATTTAAAAAGCAGCATCAAATATGTCATTATTATGATTCCGTTGAAAAAAAGGTTTGTACATTTTTATGTAGATTTTTAAAGCTTAAACTGTCATTTGAGGGGATTTTTACCACAAAAGCCTTTAAGAAACTATTTTTATTCATTAAAAACTCTATTTTTGAAGATATTTCCAATCAGTACAGTTCACGTAAATCTTAATGTTTTTCCGAAATATTTTGGTGGAAAATATAATTCATTTTGTAATCCCGGCGGAAAAACCGAAACTTTTTTTGATAATGCGGTCTAATATACATATGTACATATTTTCATATATACCAAATGCAAAAGATTATTAAAAAAACCCGTAAAATAAGCATACAACGATCCAACCAAGTTCGCTTCATATGAACGATTCTGTCCACTCCAATGAGGGTGAGCAGCTGTATCATTATGTAAAACATATGGACGGGCACATATTTTTTTTTGGAACCCGTTGGTACTTTATGCACGTTTATACATGCATATGTACATATTCACATACATAGATATATGTACAGTATTGGTCATATCTATAGCCCTCCCATTTCAAAGTGATATTATTTTTCACTTATGTTTAATTACTCATTTTTAAGAATGTCGAATTAAGATACAGTTCATTCTCTAAAGAGAAACCATATAAACTCAAGTTTTAAACTTTGTAAAAGACTACAATAGAATGCAACAAATTTCCACCTCAATTTCTAACTTTTTTCTCAGAAGTGTTCAAATCCTGTTGAGTATGCAGTTTTATGGCCCATTTAATTATAGTTTAACAGTTCTGAGCGAATTTTTATTTTTTGACAGCTGCACTAGTTTTAGTCCGAGGAATACGCGATTGCACCTACTATATATGTATATGCATACATACATATATGTATATGTAGGTATGTTGATAAGCTTACATATACTACACCAAATATATAGCAAGATATAACTGGACATGATTATAAGCCCAGTATGTACGGTTTTTTAAATGTCATCGGTTACTCCCTTACAATATTTATGGATTTATGTACATGTAATAAGTAGGTTTGCACGTTGACATCTTATATGGTGTTCGCATGAGGCGATTTTATAGGCAACTTTTAGTTGAAAGCAAAAATCGCCTGGTGTGAACGGCCTTTCAACTAATGGCTTCCAATAAAGTTGGGGTGCACCCAACTTTTGATTCAACTAAAATTGTTTGGAAAATCGCCTCATGCGAACAACGTATTAGGACCAATACCATTTTAGGCATTATTAAAGTGCTTCATTGATTAATTTCAATCAAGTGACTCGCAAATATACGGTTGGTTTTTCTATTGCAAAAATTTAAATTTTAAATTATTAGTTGTGCCTCACCATTTGAATTGTAGTCATTTCTTTTATGTACTCACAGAATTCGTTTTTCCTTATCTCTGTATACACACTTAATCTGAATCCAACAAGCCAAGATGTAATTGCCAGAGGGTGGTGGTGAAGTACCAGGGGTTGTATTGATTTTTCACAATACATATATAACTACCTCACTATTGAACAGTTTATTCTCTCCACGTTTTCAACCTGCTCTTTATCCTTTAAAATTAGATTAAATTCAGCAACTACAAAGTAGTTTTGATTCAAGCTCATAAAGAATTTAAATTTTTTTATTAATTATTTTCTTCTGTACACGCACTGCACAACACCAGTATGTACTAACACATGAGAAGATATACGAAGAGATCTCATTCCACTTATATACTATGTATGAATGTACATACCTTCTTTCTTCCTTTCCTTTGGGTATTCTCGAAAAAAAAACTACAGCAGTCGCTTCAATTCCACTGCATCAGCGCCCACACCATCATATGTACTATACATATATATGTAGTGTTAATGGTCAGAGCAATTTGCTTGAAACGTTGTTATATTACTCAGGTGCTTACTAATTTTCTTATCAATTGCACTGATAACTTCGGTTAATATATATTTAGAAATATTTTACACATTTCGATTAAAATAGCACTAATCGCGAAAACGCACAAGCACCCACTTTGCCAGACGAAATTTTATGCTCAGTAGAGGTGCAAAACTATCGATGGCACTATCGATAGTATCGATGTTT
>NW_016188383.1:0-4148 GCF_001687245.7 Rhagoletis zephyria
CCAGTTCAGACTGTAAATACGTTTTTCGATTATGTTTGTCTGAAAGCGTCTTGGAGGTTAAAATCTAAATTGCCCACATCTACATAAACTGTTTATTTTTTTCAAAAGAATCGTTAACGGTTGAGAAAGTATCTTACAAGAAAAGATAATCTTTCCTTCTCTAACGACGATTTCACACGGTTTTTTGTCAATACAGGGCTAAAGCCCAATATTTTTTCATCACACGACTGGGGTACCAAGTTATACCAAATTTTATGTTACTAATATGTGTTCTAAAAGTGAAACAAATCTGATCATAAATATGATATTTTAGGATACCTCTGAACCCCTGCGCCACCTATCGGAAGACAAACACACAGACCCTTTTAAAAACTTTTGCACAAAACAACAATCATTCCATGCGATTTTAAAATCTGGGAGAAAGTGGTTCCCAATTAAATGATTCTTGCGATTTTAATTGTGTAGGTGTAGGTGTATAAAATTCCATTACCTTATAATAAGTGGTTCCAGAGAAAAGCGATATGAGAATTTCAGTTTGTATGGGCGGTGCCACGCCCCCTTTTCCAAAATCTACCATTTTTCCGTAAGTACGGTATTGACAACATATGTTGCTGTGTCAAATTTCAGGACATTAGCATAAGTGGTTCCAGAGATAAGCGATATCAGAATTTCGGTTTGTATGGGAGGTTCTACGCCCCCTTTTCCAAAATCTACCAACTTATGCCGTAAATACGGTATTGATAACATAAATTGCTGTGTAAAATTTCAGGACGTTTGCATAAGCGGTTCCAGAGATAAGCAATATGAGAATTTCAATTTGATTGGGCGGTGCCACGCCCCTTTTTCCAAAATCTACCACTTTTCGCCGCAAATCTGAAATTTGGACTTATATGGTTTTTGTTAGATAGTGAGTTGTGATTTATAAAAAAAAAATAAACATTAAACAAACAAAAAAAATTGCCGAAACTGGTCACAAGGTCGTGTCCCTATTATTTTTCACATGACTGTATGTGAGCGTGTCCAACCCCGCCCACATTTACATATTACAGTTTTTACTCTTAACAGACCTTAGGGTAAACATTTTATCCCGATATGTTCGCCGACGCTTAGTCCATTTTGAAGACTCAAGAAAATCTATTTTCGGACGCCCACGATTTGAATTGGTGGAAACTGTTGGTTGACATTTTAATGAAATGATTTCTTTCTTTTCGAGCCAATTAGAATGATTTTTCAAAACTGCTGATTTTCGGCGTTTGGATCTTTGCCAAAACAATGCAAATTTTTTACATTTTAATTAATACATTGTAATTAAAACATGTTCGCAAGTCATACCGATCTGGCTCAAAACCCATATAAATGCAACCACTGTGCATCGGTTAGAAACCACTTATAAACGAATAACGCGAAATCAAAATTGGCTATTTTTTCTTTATACAGCCCGTTTTTAATTGTATTTATTAGTATAATTAATTTGTATTACTGTTCGTAGATGTTGAACAAAACTAACGGAGTTTGTTTACTTTTCAATAGAAAGAAAGATTTTGCGGAAGATTTACAGGCCTTTACGCGTTGGCGACAGCGAGTACCGCAAACGATGGAACGATGAGCTGTATGAGCTTTACAACGACATGAACATAGTGCAGCGAGTTAACATACAGCGGCTCCGCTGGCTTAGCCATGTCGTTCGCATGGACACCGACGCTCCAGTTTTGAAAGTATTCAACTCGCAACCCACTGGTGGTAGCAGAGGCAGAGGAAGGCCCCCACTGCGATGGAAAGACCAGAGGCCTATTTCATAAAAGTGACAGGTGTGACAATTGTCGATTTTTTTATAAAATTTCACTGCCAGAATTGTTGGCGACATTTTTCCTGTTTCATATACGTTTGTAGGCAACTGTGAAAATTTTTGGAAAACGACAGTGATAGTATGGAATATTGTCGACAATTATGCTGACAATTTCACTCGGACAAAATTGTCGCGACATTGGCGACAAAACGAAATAGCTCCGTCAGAAAGCTTTCACAGGAGAGTTTTGTTTTGTTTCATTACTTTTCAATAATTTGATTATTTCTTAAAACTAAAGTAATGCAAATGCAATTATTACATATGATTTACAAATAAATTTCATATGACTAGCTACAATTTTGTCAACGACAATTTTAAAACCCGACAATGAGAATTTGTCACTTTTTCAACTGAATTTAAGAGGTGAAAAAAAAAACACCCACCAAACTGTCGTTACAAAATTATCACTGTCGCTTTATGAAATAGGCCCCAGGTAGAGGAGGACTTGGCTTCACTTGGCATTTCCAATTGGCGTCAGTTGGCGACTGGCGTGCTTTGTTGAACTCGGCCAAAATCGCTTAGGCGGTAACAGCGCCAAATAAGAAGAAGATAATATATGCTTGTAAATTCCGGATACATATGAGCCAGATCGGTACAGATTTTTCAAATATATCGATTGCAGCAGAATTTTATATATAAAGTTATACTGAAAATGATATATGTATAAGATTTCCTTTTAATAAGATGTATGTTTGTATGCATGCGTATGTTCATTGTATATACAGTGACGGGCAAAACTGTAACATTATATAACACTTTTTACTTCAGCAATCGCTATCTTTCCAAGTTCTAACGCCTTTCATACTTTTGGTTGTATATTCTTGTTGGTACACCTGTACTTTCTCTCTCATAATAATTTGAATTCAATCCAACAACAATAATAAAACCAGCAGACAAAAATATAATTTAATGCAAATGTTACAGTTTGGCACTCATACATTTTTAAGAACTTTTTTTACAATTTTCACTAAAAAAAGAACTATTAACACAATGTTCTGTATCCTCTTGCCTTTTTTGACGTAGAATACGTCCTACGTTCCGATATGGAGGCTATGCTCATATGTTGTAGTTGTAATTTTTAGAGCTTGACGAAAACGCTTATTGCACGAGAACTAATGAAGCGATTTCAAAGAAAAGTGTGGCGTTTCAAAGATAAAATTCCATACCTATCGACAGATTCATTTTTGTAAGTAACCAATTCGGTTTCTGTCGTAAAAACAACGGTAAACTTTGGCTAATTTTGGGGTCAAGTGCCTTTAAAGTGCTTTAGCAACTTACGATTTGTAGGTTAAACTTTCATTTTCAGGATATAGGTTCTTTGAAGCAATAGAAATATTATCGTGTACAAATTTTATATAAGTTCAACAAATATTAAGCATTTTGATGCAAAACATTATTGAAAAAATTTGCAAATTTTTTTATTTCCAAAATGCTTGAAAAACCTAAGTCTTTTTCTATCATTTGGTATAAGGGAAGTATTGGTTGATATCTTCTAAGTATGTTTATTTGATTCAAATATATGGGCATAAATAATTTTCTATACAAAATGACTTCAAGTGCAAGCGCTGCAAGTGAGAGAAGTAGACAAAAATATTTTTGTGTAGGTATTTCGGCTTTTGAATAACAGATGGCGCAATATTTATAAAAGGCAAAGGTGAATGGGGAATATGTAGATGAATAATATGATAAATATAAAAGTAAAAACAAAGATAAATATAAGGAAAAATATGAGGATGAGGATACCGATACAAGTAAAGATGAAGATAGAGGAAGAAATATTAAAATAGAGGTGATTATATAGAAAAGGAAATAGACAGAGGCTCAATCTGCGGACTATTTCGGGATTTTAGAAATTTTCGGAAATCTCGGGACTTTTCGATATAATAATCGATATTTTATCGGTTGCGTTATCGATTTTGTTATCGAAATTTTTATTGATATTGTTATTGTTTTATCGATATTTTCGGAACTTCTCGATATAACGAACGATATTTTTGATCGATTTTGTTAATGATATCTTAATGGATTTTGTAATCATTTTTTTAAAGATTTTGTAATTGATTTTGTTATCGATGTTTTTATCGATATTTTTATCGATTTTGCTATCGATATTTTTATCCATTTTGTACTTTCGTTTTAGACTTGGAAGAGCTTTAACTGTGTCCCCGATATAGCCTGCTGACCAAGACGAAGGCGCTGGACTGTTCCTTTTAGTTCCTGGATGCGATTTGGCATACCTTTTCTCTGTAAAAATTCTGGAGGTATATCCTGCCATATATCCTAAGTTTGCTTTCACAGCTCA
>NW_016188384.1:0-4148 GCF_001687245.7 Rhagoletis zephyria
TATATACATACATATGTAAATATGTACCCATCACATCAATGTGGCAAGATTTTATTTGTGTGTTTTTGAACATTTCAAAAACGAGTTGATCAGCCTTATTTGCATTTTTCCTTGTTCTTTGCTCTTTTCACGCACTTTCGTCATTATTAATGAGAATTCTCTATGGTATTGTCGCTTTAAGCCGCTGTCGGCAAATGAGTCTCAGTCGCGGTAACCGTATCATAGTGCTCCGGACAAAACGTGTAGGCGGTTTTGGAACTAGTAAATTAGACTTCTTTAATAGAGTTAAATAAAATGATGTAAGTTTAATAACCTTAACGTGGTATGTAAGAAGTGTATTTATATTGTACATCAATGAATTGTTTGAATTTATTATTACATACACACTACTTAGAATTCAGTTCCTAAATATATTTTAACTACAGCTGTGTTAAATTCTTTGTTTAAACGTTTAAACCATGTTGTCGCACATATTGGATCGTGTAAAATTGGCTTTCGAAAACGTGTTGCCACAAACGTCACCTCTAACCTGGCGTTTACACAAGACAAGAAAACTGATAATATGTATGTATCAGTTGTCAAAATGTTTGTGTGAAGTAGGCGAACAAACAGTTAGAAAGACATTACACTTTTAAGAAACCATTGTTAGTGTCGTTTGGCGTAAAATTCGTACCATTTACTAAAGTCTTCAAACACAAGAAAAGATCACGGTGCGGGTTTTCATACTATATTCTGCCGCTGTCCGAAATTACAACGACACGCCACCGGATTGACCGCACATCAAATCATTGCCCAAATTACTGTCTTCATTAAATTAAAGATATTTACGAAGAAAATGAAAGCGTGAATGTATTATTAAAAAAGTTAATGTGTATGTTCTAAATAAAAATTATCATTCTAACCACATAACTAGATAACCTGATAACCAGAGAGGTGTAAATGTACTGCTATTGTCTCCCAAAACATGGCCTGCATAAACCTCAAGTAATAGCGATCGCATCGATTGCCTCGTGTGCAACCAGCTTTATATATGTGTCAGGTGAAGTAAATATTAAAGAAATTTCCAAAATTCCGCGAAAAAGTGAAAAGTGCAAATTGTATAAATAAATTCACTAAAGCAGAAAATGAAATTTACGAACTACTTTCCAAGCCACGTAGCTAATTTGCACGCGAAAATCGCCTTTTATACAACTTTTGACGGGTTTTCCTATCCTGGAAATTGTTAAACCAATTTCGAGTTTAAGGGATTCGCTTAAATTATTTAGGAGTTCATAATATGTGTGTACGTGTACCGCACACGTTCTTCAAAAAGAGCAAAAATAAAAAAATAGGCAGATTTTTTGTTTTTTGCATAAATCGGTCGTAGGATTTATCTCGAATTAATGAAAATTATTTTTTCTTCATGATTATATTCTCTAACTATAAACCTGCTGTTGTACCTGTTTTTGTATCCATTGATTGGAATCTGTACGATCTACGAGCAGTTACATTTTTGTAACTGACTTGAGTTCTGTCTTTTTTGGAAGCTGGTATGCACGATAGAAAAATATACATTGATATCAATTAACAAAGCCATAAAAACAACTATTTCGTAATTCTCGAATTCGAAATTAGTCGCAACTTGGTTAACAACTTTTTATGTGATAATGGGTATATGCGTGGCCGCAGAGTTGCGTGTATTTCCAAATTGTCCCAAAAAGCAGTGTTGCTTGAATTTCAGGTTTGCCTCAGCACACCAGTGTTGCTTAAAACGCATTAAAAGTTGACGTGAAGTAGCGAAAGTTTATGTGAAAGAGAGATGAAAAAGTAGACATTTTGAAATTCGCTAAAATTTTACGGAACGCTAGTTTTCGGACATTTAGCTGTTAATAAAAGTATCTAATTAAATTATAAACCATAATATTAAATAATTGGCAGGATTTACTTCCTAGTTATTATGTAAAAGTTGTATTGTGATAAACATTTGTGTAATTCCATAAGAGTACGTGGAACAAAGGAATCTTTGGTGAACTGGCAAAGGAGGTAAGTGCATGTTTTTGCAAAGCGAAAAAGTGCAGCGTCTGCAAAGAAATTGCAACGTAAGGATGGAAAAATCACTTGCAATCACATAACTTGCAACACATTTCGTAAAAATTAAATGTATTTTATTAACGCTAATTGCGACGCTACATTTGAGGTTAAGTTGCTCTTGCTGCAGTGCCGGAATTTCCATTGCAAAAACGATTTTTTTTTAGCCTATACATTTGCTTAGCTTATAATTAACTATCTTCACTATTACAGAGTTCACACAATAAATACAGACAGCCGTTCATCGTTATTGGTATTTCTAATAATACTCATAATTCGCCATGTCTTGGGTACCAACCACCGACTTTGAAGAGGAAATCGTTGATTTGCAACCAGATCATAATTTTATTTTTGGTCAATTATGCGATAATAAACCGCAAGCGTTTTATCCCCGTCCAAAAGCGCATTTGGATTTCATAGCGCAACAAAAGAATGAGAAAACTAAACGTGAAAAAAATTTTACAAATTCTCAGAACCATAAATTAAATCTAATTGCAAAGGTGCAACGTATTGCAGGCACCAAACCACTAGGTGAGCAGCCAACCATTGACGATTGGAACGACAATGAGCATTTGGAGCGAGAAACTATCGCCATGATGCGACATGTTGGATTGGGTCCAAAATTAGAACAGCCATTAGATGAGGCTCGCACATTAGCCACCTATCCCATAACCGATAAGGTAAGAATAAATCGAAATGGTCGTAAGGAAATGCCGATATTTTTCGATGAGAAATTCTTCACTTTGAAACCCCGCATTTCAAGTTCGCCGCCGTCATCTGGTAACAATAGTCCAGTATTTGAAGGTCAAATATCACCTGATGAATCGAGCGTATCATACGCAAGCAGTTGTGCCGCTACATCGAGTGACCATTTTGGGGGTCAATCTTCTGCTTCACCTAATAGTGGTTTTGAGAGTGCAATCGATTTGGTTGGGGATGTAGACAGTTTTCAGACTGCACAAGGTAGCGGAAATGAAAGTAGTACGCGAAATTGGAGGAGGAATAAAAGCCATAATGATACAAAGAGTTGGCGAAGCGCTGACAGCACCACAATAAAATCGCAATCATGGCGGAAAAGCAATACTAAATCGCAGAACAGAAATGGTGTTAGTAACGAAATTCAAAATAATAATTGCAATTGGCGTGCTACGAAAGGTATGGACCGTAAAGTTGAGACTCTTCCTACTCGTAAAAAGGAATCGCAGTTATGCACTCCAAAAGAGTTATATGAGAAGAAGCGAACAATGAACTGAAAATATAACTCACGACAGCCGCATCTACACACACATACATACGTTTTTATATTAAAATTGATAATAAGGCCCTCGGCAACATATCCTAACTAATAAGTGGCATGTTTAATGTTGTTACAACAAAATTACGAGTTTACTTAGAGAAAGCCCGTCTTAAAATGTTTTGTAATAGTTAAATATTTATAGATATTGAAAGTACTTAGGGAGAGAGTTAAAGGTTACTATTTGTTAGTTATGCATGTTGGGCAAACAGAGTTTCATCAATTTAAAAAAATTGCAACATGTTTTTATACAAAAAAGAATATTATTCATTTGCTTTGCCAGCATAAATTAACATTCAGAAACCAAATCGAATATACATATATTTCAGGGAATCGCCATCAGAAACCAAAATAAGTAAAAGTAACAATCAGTGTTGCCTCGTCTTTAACCTTCAAAGAATCGGATAAATAGTTCTAAAATGTGATCAAATTTTTCATTCCAAAAAAGCTTATAATTTATCAACCCTATGCTGTAATCCGTCGTAGATTCGATTTTGTTACGAATCGTTAAAATGGTATGCTTAAAACCGCGTTTTCGTATCTTGATTTCGAAATTCGGAGGCGATCTTCGAAATTCGTAATATTGGTATGCCTGATACCGACGTAGCTGTAATTTTTATGCATTTGACAGAAATTTTGTACGAAGAGCAATAAAGCTTTGTCAATCACATCAAAATCTTTCCCGACACACAATGTTGGCAGCTTCCTTCAGCGGAAAATCGCAAAACTGCCATCATTCTACCGATGATGATTTTACATTTTGCCCAAGCTCTTCCTCCATAATTAT
>NW_016188385.1:0-4147 GCF_001687245.7 Rhagoletis zephyria
TGTCACTAAAAAAAAATCAAGTTAATGATAACATTGATTACACACAAAAAAGTGATTAATTAAAAAAAAAAAATTTTTTTTTAAATTCATGAATTTGTTCTGAATGAACAAACCGAGAGGAAACATTCGTCAAAATTGGTCAACTTTATCAAATTACCCTTTAGTGGGTTTTGCTGGACGATAGTGCACTTTCACATCAAATCACTATTCTCATGAAATTTTTACAGCAAAACTAAACAAATATCATCGACCATCCATCGTATTCTTCTCATGTGACTTCAAGTATAAACAGAACCAAATCGACGTGCGAATTTCGTCGGTCGGAGCGATGCCGTCGGGTGATTTTCGCCGCAACATTTCGCCCAGTAAAACAGAACAGAAACGAAATTCGCATCAAATGAACGACAAACAAAAAATATAAAGATACAAAATCGAAGATATGAATCACCAAATTTTGCCATTCTGATTCTTGCTGGAAATTTCTGCTAGAAAAATGGAGAAATAAAGCTACTTTTCTACTGAGAGCTGATTTGGTTACCGGCGGCAGCGACAAAATTAAAATTTCGTCAGGCGAACTTCGTCGTGGCTTTAGTTGTTGGTAATCTCATATACTGCAGTGCATGATACAAAAATAGAAGTTATCATGATACAAAAATAGAAGGTAGTTTAATTTTTGACATTCGTTGTTGTTGTCGACCGCTTGACTTTTAACAAGTTTATGTAATTTAACTAAAATCATGCTACCAGATTCACTAGCAGCAAAATTTTTGTTTCTTGAAAAAATAAAAAAAAGTTTTGAAGTCAGTGAAGTTGGATGAAAATATTAAAAGAAAGGTCTTGCGCGTTTCCAAACTGCTGGAATTCGGTACATCTGTTCAAAGGTTCAAAAATACAGTGTTTGGCCTTTCCGAGGATAGAGTACGTAATAAGATCTAATGCAGTTTGATGACAAATTACTGACGCAAAATATTTTGAAACCTCTAAGCGATTTACCGTTATACGTGAAAGAGGGAGAAGGTCGAGTTAAAATGATTTTATAAAAATTCGGTTCGGTTATTTGTACAATGATTTTGGGTTATCGCGTCCAAACGAGCTACCCGAATCAAAAAATTTTAACATTTGCGTCTAGTCAAAGAATTAACGCTTAATTTAAAACCAAGATTTCGGTTTGAAATATGCACATTTTTTCGTAAATTTGGAGGTGGATTTTGCGCAAAAATACTGAGGATGGCGTAACCGGAGTTGAACTAATGAGGTTATTTTTTGTAGCGCGGCTGAAGGCCACCAACGCGGAGAGGAGGCTTGCGCAAAAATACTGCGAATGGCGTAACACGAGTTTAATTCTTCTTTGCGAAAATTCTACTTTTTGAATTGGTTCCGAATGCCTGTAGAAGCGGCAGGGAGGCGAAGGGACTTTACTTAAAGTTTATACTGTGCTCTTTGTAATGAGATTTAGGTGACACACCCCTTCGCTATCCGCTCCACACCAAAAAAATCATTGTACAAATAACCGAACATTTCCCTCGCACAACATTAAATCTTCTAATGTATTGTTTGATTGCTATCAATGTGGCCAGATACCATGATTCAATAACTAAGGGTTTGCTCATTAGTGACATTAGAGTTTTCATACTCCCTTAGCTCCCTTACAAAAGCTTTGCACACACACACGAGCCCTCACACAGTGCCTTGCTAAGGGAGCCGATTTTGTCAAGAGAGAGTGAGAAAACTGTTTGTTGAGCAAACTTTTATTACTGAATCATGGCCAGGTATCTCATAATTTTTACAATTTATGAAACTTCGAAAACTTATTTTTTGTAAAAAATTTTGAAATGAAACTACCTTCTTTTTGTATCATGCTGCAGTGTGTTTTAATTTTGGCAGCGAACTTTCTTTCGACGAATTTCTCGGAGCGATTTGATTCTGTTTATACTTTTCGTGCGACTTTTTTCTGTATATTTGTGACCGGAGGCGATCCATCGATCCATCTCGTGGAGTGGACTTTATGGAAGTTGCCTTTTCTTTTGCTGAGAGATAGAGTAGTTTCGATTAAAATTGATCACAACTTAGCTTTACTTGACTCAAAATATACTAATTTGATGTTGCCTTTTTAGCTTCTTTGTATTTAATTCAGCGAATTAAAAATTTTCGGAAAATTTTTATATTATAAGGTAAAAGAAAAAATTAGTATTGTAGAACTAGATTTTGTTCATGCGTTATAAGGAAGAAACTGGGCAACACCCTCAACAAAAAAAAAAATCTCAAAAATCAGTGGTAATCTTCAGACCATTTAAACGTCCACTTTATTAGACGAAATTGAATGGGTTGCAAATTTAAATTTAAATTTAAATTTTTTTGAAGTTTGATTAATTTTTGTGAAATTTGTGCAAGCTTATTACATTAAAAAAATCGTCATTAAGTTTATTTCTACATGGCATTTTTTTTTAAATGGCATACATTTCAATGCCTACTGGCAATTCCGCATAAATTTTGACCATAGCTGTATGCCTCTAATTTTCTGACCAAGAAATTCATCACGGAATTTTTCTTGTGTAAATGCACCATGCTTAATTTTGTTGTTAACGTTAATATTTTTGGTGCAATTCCTAATCGGCCGGCCCCAGTATAGCCTCAGAACCTTATTCTACAGAGTGGCAGTGCACACATTTAGACATTTTTAAATCGTTAAGCATCTAGTTAATCGGGTTGTCCTTATCCGCATATTCTAAAAGCCTACCTAGCGCACAGCTTTTCATGCACAATTAAGAACGCGCGATTGCCTTCAACCAGACGCGACCGTCAGCGCAGACATCAATTTTGAAATGTGCCAAGCCATAGGTCTAAACAGCAGGAACGAAATCAGAAAAAATATTCATCGCCGCTAATCGACTACATTTAGTAAATATATACATGAAACCCGGCGTACGCAAGCGCATATTATGTATACAGATATGTTAAATGTACCTACGTATGTATATTCATTAGTACGAGCAGATTTCCATAGCCTTTTCTTTCAATAAACATTCCTTGTATTCAATTAAAATATATTCGTATGTATGTCATACATACTTGCATATTCTTAGTACAAGCATATGTGCTATGTATATTAGCACATCTAATTAAAATTAAGGAGATGCATAGCAAACACATTTGCAGTGCCGTTATTGTTAACTGTGACGAAGAAACAATATACACCGTCACCTGAAAAGCAAAATAACGTAACAATATCGTCACTGAAATGGAAAAAGTCGTCACTAAATAATAATTTTTTTTTTTTCATAAAACGATGTGGGGAGTTCGATGAAATCCATCATAGCAATCAAAAAGTGAATTTTGCATTTTTTATAAGTTACGGCTTTTTGCACTTCAATGACGATGTTTTTTACGTCCTTTTGCATATCAGGTGATGATATGTTGTTCAATTCAACGTGATCGACTCACGTTTCCTTTCCGTTCATTAAAAATGAGTGAATACAACAATATCTCATTCGAGGCCATCGATTTTATGTTTTTTGAAATTTACCAGATTATTAGATATACATCTAAATAATATATAAAAATTTCGTGTCACGGTGTAAGTGGACGAAGTCCTCCTAAACGACTTGACTGATCTTTATGAAATTTTTTGTGCATATATGGTAGGTATGGGTAGAAAACAAACCTGTTTTCATCGGGTTCTGCGCTGAGTTCGAAGTTTCAAGTCGCTAGTCATCAGAAAGTTGATTAAGAATTGAATGCAAGATTTCAGCCAAACAAACATACATAATAATAATAATAATAATAGATTGGCGCTTTCACATATGTTAGTGTTTGGCCGAGCTTCTCCTCCGATTTGTGGCGTGCGCCTTGATGTTGTCACACAAAGCGGAGGAACCTACAGTTTTACGCCGACAGCCGGACGGCGATTGTATTTTTATGAGAAGCTGTTTTTCATGGCCGAAAAACACTCGGAGATTTGCCCTATCTCAAACGAAAATACAATGAAAGTAAGCTGAGATAGGTCGTTTTTGAATCGACAGCTAAGATAGGGTGTTCTTCACTCAAATTCTGAGATAGGGCATTTTCCAATCAAATTCTGAAATAGGGCGTTCTTGAAAGATTTTCTGAGATAGGGCGTTTTCGAACTGGCTGCTGAGATAGGTCGATC